>NC_088915.1:21060303-21363333 GCF_963576675.1 Euphorbia lathyris
AGATGAGTAACGCAACCAATTTTCCATACCAATGCGAACAAAGGTCCCATTACTTATTTTCCACCTTTATTCCTGAAGTAAACTGTCACGTGCATCCAATATCCATCCCCATCATAGGCCTAGTCAAATGCCTAATGCGCTTGTAGAAAAGGTCTAGGGGAAACTAGTCATTTTACCGCTTTTCTGGACTAGGCGAGATAAGAAAAGTCACGGGGTATGTGGGATGACAAGCATCGGGGCGGAGGCAACCAGACAACACGCAAGTAACTTTGGGTTAAAGTGAGTGTCCTCCCTATAGTGTGTCCTATATCGAATGGCAAGACTGAATGCTTATATGTTCCATCTACTACTAGTTCACAATAGAAGCTACATAGGTCCAATTAGAACCGAACTTTGTGGGTGGACTCTATCGGGCCTACAACTTGACCTTAAGCCAATTAGAACCAAACTTTGTGGGTCCATGACAGATTGCATAATGGTAGGGTCAAATGAAGAGGTTGTAGTGACTATAGTTCAAGTCAAGCAAAGGGTAGAAGAGGCTGATCCAAGTCAAGAGATGTCTTAGTCGAAATCAACGGCATGCTGACAAAATGTGAATTTTCCGTAACTGATACCTTAAAGAGGTTCAAGGAGATGGAAATTATATATATAATTTGTACCATTAAATTATTAACCATGAAGGAAATTTATAATGAGAAAAAAAAATATGAATTAGAATTGTTATCAGAGTGAGATTTTTCATCCTCATTGGGATCTATATCGATGGAGATGAAAAATCCCGAAAAATTTATCCACACACGGAGATGGAAAACATACTTTTCCTCGAAGTTGGGAACGAGAAATATCATCTCCGTCTCGTAGGTTCTCAGTCCTTGTAGAGATCTCTAAAATTATTAATAAAACTATATTTATATTACTTTTTATACTTTATAAATTTAATAATAGCACTAGTAAAAAATTTATACATTATGTATACCTAATTAAAATGATGAATTATCATAAGTATAATTATTTTATAAATTTAATATTTATTTAACAATTATTTTTATTTAATATTTAAAATAAAGGTAGAATCATGGAAAAAAATTTCTTCCCTCATATGTGGGGACATGAACCATTCCCCTTTTACGAACTTACATGGAATTGGTATACTTTGTCTCTTGTCCCCTAAAGTAGGGAACCATTCTTTTTTAAAGCTTTGATATAACATCAAAGTCTCTTAGATCAAGTGGTCGATGGTTTAAAGATAACCTTATTTATGATGATGTTGAAAATGTGTTGTATACACTCCAAGCTTTGGCGATATTTGTACACAGGTGTGTCAAATATTAATAATAAAAACTATCATTGGAATGTATACGAAGAAAAAGGTAAAAGATTGATGGCCATATGATGTTTAAATGTGTTGATTGCAGTGTGATGGGGTCAGTAATAATAGCAATTGGATTTTATAGCGTAATTTGGGGACAAATGCAAGAGAAGAAGCAAATGCCTAATTCATCCATCCTAAAAGCCCCTCTTCTTCATCCAACTAATTCTAACTTATGATGCTTAATTACTTTTTTATTCCTGATAATCACATGCCTTTACTTAAGAAACAATTCACTATAATTTTATAATTTTATGGAGATATATAATGCAAAATTATAACTTCTCATGTTGATTTCTCATAGTATATTTCACTGAAATTGAGCAGTTTTCATACTTTACTAAACTTTGATTTGTTTGGTTTGGCTTTTAATTATTGTTTTTCTTCGATCTGTAAACTAAATGGCTAGAATTTTATGTTTTTTTTTTAATTTCTTAATTTCATTTGAAGATGAAATATTTTAAGTTTGACGAAATATTTAGATTTTAATTTTTGTTATCATCCAACACGAATAGAACACGAGATGATTTTTTTGACTTTTTTTGTCTAGCAACGACAGATTTAAAAGCTGAAGATATTATAGAAGGTGGATATACCGTGGAATTATAATTGCACGTCTTAATCTAAAAGTTAACTAACAATACATGGAAGTTCCTATGCAACCCATATCTAAGTAACAAAATCTTATACTCGATTTCAATTTGAAAAGGAGACCTTAATTAGCTTTTATTTTCTAATGTTCTACCCTACAAGAGTATCATCAAGGATTTGTAATGGCTTTGGATGTACTATTCAAAGCCAATTAGTTCCATTCATAAATGAGATCTAAGATTATATAATTAATTATTATTAAACAATAAATTATTAATAATAAACAACATTAAATATTCAACACATAAGTAGTAATAATAATAATATCCAAATAACTTCAAAAACTAACTAATAAAGTTTGTTAAAATGCTATTAACTAATTAATAGCAATTATTTTGACTGAGATCAACATATTGACCTTTTTATATAAATCCATCAGAAATCAAACAAATTCTCATTTATACCACAATGCAAACAAAAGTTTTATATGTTTCAATGTCGTACAAGATAGGCCCACATGAGTTGTGACTCGTAAAGTGCTCGACCATTTCATAATTTTATTATGGCTCATCCATAATGGTTTTGGCTTTCAAATCATTATGAAATTATCAAGTGCCTTAACACTTTTGTTGGATGAGTTCCTTCAAAATATTGAAGAGATTTTCCTATGGCGGGAAATTTTGGCCCAAATGCATTATTGCATCAACTTTTGCATTTTAATCACGTGAAACACTATTAGTTTCAACTCGTGTCATCTTAGCTCAAAATCTCTAATAATAACTTTTGCTTTAAATGTAATAGGAATATTCTCAAAACCATTGGCGGAGTCACAAATGTTCTCACTTAAGTACTAATCTTCTTAGTCGATCATTGCCTTTTTGATAGAAATTTTCTATACATTCAAAGCCACATATTATTTAAAAAAATTCAAAAGCCTTTGCAAACAATAGCTTTTATGCAGCTGAGACGAACATATAATCTATAGAAAAACGTGGCCATCAACGATATATCAAACTTAGTGAAGTTTGAGATTTATTATATCAACGTATGATATTTTATTACACTTTAAAATTTTAATTTCCTTTCTTAAAATTTTGTACCCTAGCTAACTTTTAAGAAATTGAGCAATACACCAATTCGAATTAAAATTTTATAATTATCGTAACATATTAAAAATAATTAAAAATATTAATGTACGGTATACAAATATCTTTAATTGATAAAAACATATTTATTCAATTGAAGTTTTAATAAAATTGCTCCCAATTTTTTTTGAGGGAATTTTAAAAACAATTTTCATAATTTCTAGGTACTTAAAATATTGTCTATAATGTTTAAATACTGTTAGAATATTTAGAAAATAAACAAATAAATATTATGTCCACCAAAAATTTGAATAAAAATATCCAAAAATCAGAAAAATTACAACACTCGAACTGCCAAAGAAATTGGACCAAAACAATGTCGAATAGACTCTCCGCGCACAGAATGGAGGAAAGTCGCCATATGTCGCATAAAGATTGGCAAGTGTGACAGACGCGCAACATATGGCGAATCCTAATTCATCCACATGATGGATGCGTGTCACATAGCGGTGAATTGATGTGTGATACGTGGCCTGGCGCTATCACCGCATGTTATAACCGTGGGTAGCATGTGCGTTGCCTTCTGGATCTTCGTGGGCCTTGAAACGTTTACTGGTTTTGAGCTTTTGGAGTGGTTGGTCACTTTGTGAAGTTCGTTTGTCAATATGACGAACATGAGCTAGGGTTTGAGAGTCACACACTTTCTATAACGATTGGGATTCGTTAATTCCGAATAAAAAATCCCTGAACACAAACTACGTACAATCTATTTATGCGATTGCAATCCCGTTTTCAGTCATGAAAACACATAATCATGCCTAGTAGTCATATATTTAATACATATATTAATTATAACATGCAAAAAAAAATACATATTTCTTCATATTTGTGGACCAAACACAACTAAAAGGCTCTGAGACCAATGTAGATGAATTCATACAAATACATATATAATAACGATTTCTGTTTTATCTCTTGTAGCACAGAGATTGTTGATTTGATTGCAACAGAAGAAAAAACTAAGATTGCGTATGATCAATTACGAATCAACTGCACCGAGATACACTAGGAGAAGAGACAATCATTTACAAACTAAGAAAGAACGATTGAGGGGTGAGATGGGATGGCGGTGCCGATGGCACAGAAGAGGAAGAGAGGGCCATTTTTTCGTCTCTATGGGTTCGTAATTATAACTATGAGATTAAGGTTAGGGCTAGGGTTAAAGCTATCTAACTAGTAATTGGATTTTAACCCTAATACCCACATAACCCTTATTCAACCCATTTTCTTTACGGGTGGTAATATTCGACATGTATCGGATATTCCTAACACACCTTATAATATTTAAGCAAACACATAATAACATTTTTAAAAAGGGATATAGTCTAAATTTGTCCCTATCGCTTATGGGGAAGTTTGTATTTGAATGGAATAATTTGACTGTAATTTAATTATCACATCAAATTTTACAAATATCAATTATATCTAAAATGTTTACATTAATACCAATATCTAAGTATGTCAAAAATATTTATTATGTTATTAATATAAACAACTTGTAACAACAGCTAAGTATGTCACGTATAACACAACAAATATTTTTAACATATTTAGTTATTAGTATTAATAACACAGGTAAAAATTAAAAAAAATGTTAATAATATATGAATTTTTTTTATCATATAGAAATATAATTGATTTCGAAACGTTAAAGTAAATTTGTATAATTTTATATATCGAAAGTGAATCTGTATTTTTTTTTAATGATACAAGAAGATTTCAACTTTCTTTAAAAAATATTAAACTCTTATAAAATAAAATATTTCAACTTTCTTATAAAAATTTAAAATAGTTGCTTTTAGTACCAAAAAAAACAAAAAATCAATTAACATATATATTAACTATTTAATTAATAACAAACATCAAAGAAAAACCAACATCAAATGGAAAGAAGAGAAACAAACCGGCTCAACAATAAATATACTAAGAGATAAAGTGTAAAAATACATCTAATATTTAGAGTAAAAAATAATTTTATTTTTAAGGTTTAAAATGGTACAATTTTAGCTTTAACTTTAGCAGCCAAAAGCAATTTTACTCACAACGTTATCAAGTTGGGTCAATTTTAGAAATAATTTATCAAACTGGCTTTTCGGTTATAAATCTTGTCATCTGCACTATACATTTGAGTCATTTTATTACTCATCAGTGACAGATCATAAATATATGATTAGACGTGAAAAAAAAATCAAAATATACTATCTATTTTACGAGTTGGATAAAAAAAATTCAAAATATTTTACCGAATTAATAAATATTAACTTCCAGTTCTATTATTAAATCACATAAAATATGAATTTTTTTATACGAATTGGTATAATTGGTGCAGAATAAGGAATATAATATAAAATATCTGTGTTTTATAATAATATCTGAAATCGACCCAACTAGATAACATTAAGAGTAAAATTATTCTTAATTATCAACATTAAAAGTAAATTATATCATTTTAAATTTTAAAGAAAAAATTGAACATCGGAGTCACGTTATCCCAATATTCAATGGTGAAGGAATATACAAATCCAAAGCAATGATATATAAATAAAATATTTTAGCTTTAGAATTTTATATTTACGTATTATTTAGGGGAAGATCTAAGCAAACTTGGAGGAGGGTGATCGAGAGTGATATGAGTTTATTGGGAATTGAGGAAAATATGGTAGTGGATAGGACGGAGTGGAGGGAGCGAATCTGTGTCGCTGACACGACTTGATTTTCACGGTTTTATATGATGGTTCATGTTAGCCGATCCCGAATCATTTCGGACTAAGGCTTTGTTGTTGTTGTTGTATTATTTATGGGATGACGTGGCCCACAGTAAGTAACCCAATAATTAGGTACATACTACATGTTGATAATTGGTAATGGTCCAATCCTGACGTGTGGCTTCCACACGATGTGAATATTATTCCTTTTCTATTTTTCAATTATTTCTTTTTCATAAGAGAAGTTGTTCTTTTTTGGAGTTTCTTTTTATTTTGGATATTGAATATATGCTTTTATTTATTTTAAATTTGTTATTTATATTCATAAAATTCAACTAAATATATTACTCGGCCATTCATTTCATTTTCTCTTGTTTTCACATCACTAAAAACATTTTAGAGAATTAAAATGGCAAGATTAATATAAAGGCTCGTTTGGTTCGCGGAATAGAAGGGGAATAGAATAACTATTCCTAAAGAATAACTATTCCTAAAGAATAGCTATTCTCACCTTTAGTTCAATATTTTTGATGGAATAGTTATTTCATGGAATCCCTATTTCTTGTTTTCATGGAATAGCTATTCTTCAATTTATCCTAATATTATATTTTTATAATTTACAAAATTACCCTATATTAAATGCTCAATCTTCTCTCTAGCCAATTTTTCAAATCCTATATATTTTGATGAATCCATAATTTATACGATAAAAAACGTGCAAAATAGAAAAATGAGGAAAACATTGAAATTTGTAAAAATACGAAAAATATGAAACACGAAAAACATGAATAACTTAAAAACGTTACAAACACGGGAATATGCACACAAAAAAAGCGAAAAACATGAAAACGTGAAAAACAAGAAAACGCAAAAAAAAAAACACACAAAAAAACAAAATATGAATAACGCGAAAAAGTTACAAAACACGAAATGTACAAAAACGTGAAAAATACAAAAAACACAAAAATGTAAAAAAAATACGAAAAACACAAAAAATGTAAAAAATGCTAAAACACAAAAACGTGACAATACATTTAAAACGCGATAAATGCGAAAAACGCAAACAAAACATGAAAACATGAAAAAATATAAAAAAACGTGAATAACACGAAAAAGTAACAAAATACTAAAAATACAAAAACGCGAAAAAAATCGAAAACGCGAAAAAACGAAAAAAATACAATAATGTGAATAACACGAAAACGGGACAAAACGCCAAAAATAAGAAAATGTGAACAAACGCGAAAAACAAGAAAACTTGAAAAACACGAAAAAACATAAAAATATGCAAAAAACATGAAAATATAAAAAAACGTAATAAATGCATTTTTCACGTTTTCGTGTTTTCGCTTTTTTTACGTTATCGTGTTTTTCACGTATTGTCATGTTTTTCTGTTTTTAGTATTTTTTACTTTTTATGATTTTCGAATTTTTTCACTTTTTGTGTTTTAAACAAATTTGCACGTTTTTTTGTGTTTTCACGTTCTTCTGTTTTCCGTATTTTTTCAGATTTTCGTGTTTTTAAAATTTTCGTGTTTTCCACATCTTTTCACATTTTTTTTTGTGTTTTTTTGCATTTTCTTAATTTCATGGATTTTTTCTACACGTTTTTCCTATTTTTGCGTTTTCATAGCTTTCCACGTCTCTATTTCTTTTTGTGTTTTACCGTTTGCATATTTTTTTGTGTGTTAACATGTTTATATTTTTTTTCGTGTTTTCACCATTGTCTATTTTTATTTCATTTTTTTTTTGTTTTGTGTTTTTAATGTTTTTTTTTACGCTTTTACATTTTATGTTTACTGTTTTCTACCTATTTTTTTGTGTTTTTACAATTTTCTGTTTTTTATGTGTTTATTGTTTTTTCGTTTTTAATGTTTTTTTCTATTATTCGTATTTTTTCCGTCTTTCATATGTCACAGTTTTCTGTGTTTTTATATATTTTTTAAAATAATATATATTAAATATTTGAATAATTTATAGTAATAATTAAAATTTTAAAAGAAATAAGACATTACATTTGAGGGTAATATTGTATTTAATTTATTTATTCTATTCTATCTTATTCCACCAACCAAACATAGCAATAACTATTCCTATGAATTTATATTCCATTCTTTGCTATTCTATTCCTTTAGAATAGTTATTCTATTCCATTTCATTCTATTCCGTAAACCGAACGACACCTAAAATCTATAAATGAGTTTTAACTATCAGTTTGAGCTTTTAACTAACTAAGTTGACATTGCTGATGAAATACTAAATTTTTTAGAAGTAAAAAAGTAAACATTTCGTGTTTTGTTAACTTTGTTGGCTGGATATTTTATGATTGACATATTTACTTCTTGATGTAAGAAACCTCATATAATTGGTTGATATTTCATAATTATTAAGATTATCCTATCCAAAGGTGGTATGTTTGTTACCATTGGATATAATTGAGCATTATTGCAATTTTGATTCATGACTTTTGACCATTCCCTCACGGAACTTGCCCATTTATAATCATGTGAAAGATATTAACATCAAAGTTAATTAATTCTGAAGGGTTAATATATCTTTATCTCTCTCCACTTAAAAAAGTTAACTATCTAAAAGTTGTATTTACTCTAAAAACTTGTTTAAAATGATCAATTAACTATCTAATAGATAATTATTGATGTGGTTAAATTTTAAAAGTTGACTTACTACCTACAAATAAGGTCAAAGGGAGGACGTTTATACAGAAAATCCACTTCGATACCTAAGTCAGTTCGTAGAGAGACTGAAGGATGATCACAATTAGTATATTAAAGCTATAATGCAAGCTTAATGTGTGTATGTGTATATATAAACTTGTTTACCTCGAGCTAAACTTACTCTACTTATACTGGTTGAGCTGTAGAAGACGGTTTACAGATTGAGGAGCGAGATGGACCACAGGTTTCCTATTGATAGGAGGAGGTGAGTTCATATATCGAAGGTCTAATATCCCTCAAATTCATTTGGCCTGTGATTCCCAGGATCGGGAATGATTACGATAATGGCTTGATTTTTGACTAGGCTTGGCAAGGCTTTCCAAGTCAATCTTCTAATACACAGTCGTTTTGCTGTATTTGAGGACAATGGGACATTGTGCATTTTATCTTTAGTTTGACGTGACAAAGTTATATTTGCTTGATAACAGATGTATTCTCTGAGGCTAATTTATCGTTCTTCAGGATGAGAAAGCATTGGCTTCATGGATCGTTGTATTTGTCATTTCCTGATAAGGTGTTAGAGAGGAATTTGCATTTTGGTATTTTTGGAAGTTTGTTGGGAAATGGAGAACTAATAAGGAGATTATGCGTGCTCTTGACGGTTGATTTACCTTTCTCATGCGCTCACAAATGCAATTGTCAAGACACATTTTTTTGTGCTTCTGAGAGTCTTTCGAGTTGAAGATGACTTCTCCTTGTATGCCACGTGGCGCAATACTATGATTTTTAGTGTAGTGTGTCAGAGGCATTTAATGCCCCTTTAATCATTACAAATAAGTAATGATAACGTCCATCATTTCGACTATCTTTCCAACAGTATAAAAAGGTAGGGTTTTTGTTGTTGAGGGTTGTTTTCCACTCTCTTTCTTATTTGGCCTTTTGTTGGAACTTTTCTTAGTAATTTCGACTTTCAAGTGTAAGTGTTTCTTCTATTCCATTTTCCATTGCTTTCCTTTTCCTAGTTATGTCTCCTAAAAACAAAACAAACAAAACCTTAAGAAAACTTAAGAAAACCTCCAAAATGGACAAATCCGCTGGGAAGAAGAAGACGGAGAAGGTTCTTTTACATGCTGAAGAGCATCCATGATTGAGGTGAATATTAGATCATTCGTTGAAGATTATCCCGATCTTCAAAGGATGGACATTCATACCTCTTCCCCCAGCTATCGAGTAGGTACCGACTGCCGAGGTTATTTGGATTTTTATACCCAATATATGGAGATGAGGTTATGCTTTCCTCTTATGAGGGTGTGGAGGATGTTCTGCCAGAGTTCGCTCTTTGTCATTCTTAGAGCTCCTCGAACTCCTGCATGGAGCTGCTTGTCTTCACCAAGATTTATCATGACTTTGATATCCCGTCACCGTCTCTATAACCCTACGTTAATGGTCATTGATGATCTCACCATTTGGGATATGGATATGACGGACTAACTTTCCAATTAAGAAGAATGATAGCTTCAAGTTGAAGTATTGTTAAAAATGATATGTATTGTAATGTCTTAAATAGTAAAATTCAATTGTTTATATTATTTTTAAAGAGTAAGTTAACAGAAAAATACTCCTAGTTTCTCAATTCAAGAGTTTTAGAAGTGAAGACTAAATTATCCATAATATATATATATATTAATTGTAAAAGTTGAAATCTTAACAATCATCAATTCAATTGTTATAATTATTTTTTACTATATATATGTAATATAATAGGAAATGTAAAAAAAAAATATTTGGGTTTCATCATTTATAATTAAAGGATATTGATATTTTTATTTGTAAAAGAGAAAATATGTTTTACACTGTTAGTGAAAAAATAATATTATTAGTCTTTAATCACGTAATACATTAATTTATTGACTCTGTTAAAAAATATTAACTTTTACTAATATGTCATATTGACATGATGTTATATCATGTTGAATTGATAATATAACTTTTGACTTTATAGTAACCTCAGTAAATCCCGTGCCTTATTTTATAAAAAAAAAACATCACATTTTTATATTTGTAAATAGATGAAAACAAAGTATATTTTTTTTTTCCTTTGAACTTTTCCCATACTGTATATTTTATGACGTAAGAGTAAATCCTTACAATTATTGTAACAAACAAGAATAACCACAAAATCAGCTATCACACTTCACAATAACAAAAAAATAATTAAAATTTTAGTTCTCTTCTCAAAGATCCCTTTCACACTACAAGCGTTTTATAATAATAATATGAGTGTGCCCATTGAAATTAAATACTCTCAAAATAAAGAAAAAAAAAATGTCACTTACAGCCCTCATGAGATTTGATATAATATAAAATAAAAAAGACAATATTTTACATATAATTTTTCTAAGTTATTTTTCTATTTATTTTATTATAATATGAATGAATAAGTATTAAATTATTAGAATACTGAAGAATTAAATAATAAAAATACATTTGAAATATTGCTGACGTGGCTGGACAAAGGAAGCGATTGGCGATGAAGGAGAAACGGGTTAAGGATAGGTCATCGGAAAGGGGTCCGGCAGGCGGAGGAGGGGAGCGGCCTAGGGCGGGGTGGTCGGATCGGGAGGCGGGGAAGGCGGGGAAGGCGGGGGTTGAGGATCTGTGGTCGGATAGGGAGGGGGAGGTAAGCCGTGGGAGATCGGCGGCCTTGTGTGCTGCCGTTTTAGGCGACGCCAGTCTGGTTGGGGATGGTGTGCGCCGTCCGGTTTCTATGCAGGGGGGTGAGAGAGAGCCGCAGGGAAGGAGAGGCGAGGGTGGTGGTTTGCCGGAAGAGAAGGGGGCAAGGCAGAGGGGGGGGCGAGGGCGGTGTGGTTAGTGCAGGGGAGGTGGCGTTGAAGGAAAGACCTGTGATGTTGGAGGCTTTGGATGTGAGTAGTGGGATAGGCACAGAAGGCGCTGGTTCCATGCCAATGGGAAGGGAGAGTGAGCTGTTGATAGTGCAGGAGGCGAGCGGCCTGCGGGCTACGGGCAGAGAAGAGCTGGCGGGTGCTAGAGCAGGAGGGTCTCAGGCCCCGGCCAGCGGTAGAGAGTTGGATGGTTATCTGACTAGTAGGGGGGCTCATGCTCAATTTGACGAGGGCACCGTCAAAGGCCCGTCTGTGGGGAATGAGTCTCCTAGGTCTAAGAATGTGATAAATTTTTCTGCTCCAGGAATAGGGGGAATGTCATGGAAGGATACGGTCATGGGAGTGGTAGAGGAGGAGCCGTGTTTTGAGGAAGGATTTATGGAGGATGACTCAGATGAGTTCTGTTCTGATTCTGACGAGGAGGGTGATGGAAATGACGATCCGTTATGCCCTGTGATTCGTCTATCCTCGGCAGATAAGCGGGCTTTTAGGGCGAAATGGAAGTTATCCTTAATTGTTACGGTGCTTGGTAAAAAGATCAGTTTTAATTATTTCGCCCAACGAATCCAGGCTCAGTGGGCTAAGAAAGGAAAAGTCAGTATTACTGACTTGAAAAATGATTACTATGTGATTAAATTTACCCGGGCGGAGGATTATAACGCGGTAATTAATGGTGGACCTTATATTATTTCCAATCAAGTGTTGGCCTTAAGGCTATGGACCCCTAACTTCAATCCTTATGATTGTTCGGTGAGTAGAATTCTGACTTGGGTCAGGTTTCCTAACCTACCAATAGAATATTATAATGAAGCCTTTCTTAATACGATAGGGGGGTTAGTGGGCAAAGTTCATCATGTAGATAAAACTACTGTTGGAGCTGTCAGAGGCAAGTTTGCAAGGGTTTGCATTGACATTGACCTGGCCAGACCCCTCTTGTCTAAATTCTGTGTTTAGAATGCGGTATATTTTATTGAGTATGAAGGGTTATATAATATTTGTCATGAGTGTGGTATGTTTGGACATACGTATGAAGGTTGCCCTAAAAGGGAGAAGATGAGGGAAGAGGTTATTGAAACTGTTAAAGCGAAAGAAGGAGGGATCCAAGGAGATGGGAGGAATTTTGGCCCCTGGATGGTGGCTAAGAGATAGGGGAGGTGAAGGACACGTGCATCTGTGGATCAGAATCGTCCCCCGGATTTCAACACCGAGTCTGCCCCAATCCAGTTGTAGACACCGAGTCGGAGGACCTGTGACGAAAACCTGAAATAAGACGGTCGAAGCGATTGGTTCCGGAAGTTTTTGAAAAAAAATATAAAGAATAATAAGCAAAGAAAATTAACGGCAGGGCACAGGTGCTTAGCGGCATCCTGCACGCGGACGACAATGGTCGAACGCCCGCTCGGCGGCACGGGACGTGCGCTCGGCGTCCGTCGGACGCATCGCGAGTGGCACGCCCCTGACGTCCGAATAATGCCCGGGTCTGGTGGCACGGTGCGCGCTCTCGTGGGCCATTGAGCGTGCGCGCCCGGTGGCGCGAAGCGCGCGTTCGGCGGCCGCGACGTGTGAGCGTCCGACGGCGCGATACGCGCGCTCGGCGGCCGCGGGGTGCGCGTGCCCGATGGCGCGAGGCGCGCCCTGAAGGTCGTCGGGCGAGCGCCCAACCACGTCGGGCGAACGCCCAACGAACATGGGGCGAACGCCCAACGATGGTTGGGCGCGGGCGCCCCAACGTTGCGTTGGGCGCTCGCCCAACACCGTTGGGCGATCGCCCAACAATGTTGGGCGGCCGCCCAACTTAGTGTTGGGCGGCCGCCCAACATGCCTTGGGCGGCCGCCCAACAACTTTGGGCGACGCCCAATTTTATTTGGGCGTCGCCCAAAGTTCCGGGACCCGTTTCCCTATATAAGGGCACGGATCCCAAGGAAAAAAGGGGGAGGAGGCCTTTTTGGGGGAAAAACTTTCTCACTCTAAACATTTTTAGAGAGAGAGAGTGGATTTTTTTTGAGAAAAATATTTTTTTTTCTCAAAAATTCCAAATTTCCTAATTTCAATTTTTACTAAATTTTTATTAAAATCGAGAGCTCGCGGTTCGTGGAATCAATCGGCTTCGACTGTCAGATACCGAATCAAAGGTATTATCCGAGGACTAGACTCTTTATTTTATTTAATTTATTTCTCTCCTTCTATTTATTTTTATGCTATAGTTTTTATTCCTTTAGTCATTTATTTATTTTGTCACGTTTTATTTAGTTAGCGTATTTATTTAATTTTCGTTTCGCGTTAAATAAAATTCGGTTTTGTTTTAAAATAAAAACCTCGTTTTGGATATCCCAATACGAACCGTGATCCGATAAAAAGGTAGTTCGGGTATCGAAAATGTTGTAATTATAAGTTTTTTTAATTTAAAAGAGGTTTACAAATAACGTTTTAAAATAAAAACATCGTTTTAGGAACTTCCGTTTTCGACTATGATCCATCTTTGGTAGTTCGGAAGTCCAAAACGATTGAATTAGATTTAATTTAAAGGTTTTGAACAAATCTGGAAAATATGGGAGTGCTGTTGTAATTCACCAATTCTGTCACTAAAGGCTGTTTACCAACGGATTTTCCGTCGTAAATCTGCCAAAATGTAAAAAATACCATTTCAGTCCATTTTTCTTAACTTTTAGACTTTTAATCCTTAATATATATATATATATAATTATGTAATATATTCTTTTCAAATTGTTTTAAAACTTTAACATATATAATTATTTTAGGACATTGGTATTCCATTTTTATTCTAATTTTTTATATAGGTACATATTACTTTCTTTTTTTATTATTATTCATTTAAATTACATTAAATTCTATTTTAAATGTTATTTACTTGGATATTTTGGGAGATAATTAGTAGATATTGGGGGATGAACATATAGTCTTTTTGACATTAGGATTATATTAGTTATGTATATATATAGTTTTGGGGTATATTTGGGTTATCTTAATTATTGTTAAATAAAATTGTTTTGAGTGATAAATGCTATTTTCTTATTTATGAATTTCATTCACTATTTTCTTATGTTTAAAGTATAAATATATTATTTTCATTATTCTTTCTTATATATGTATTAGATAGTATATTTTCTTTTACTCTTATTTTATGTCTTTTGGGCTAAAATGTGTAAATATATATCTATATTATTTTCTTTATTTCTTTTGGTCATTTATAAGTCCATGTTTCAAATGGGCTTCACTTGGAAAAATTAATTTTTGGGCCTAAATGTGTTTATTGATGTAATTATAATAGTTAGAGAGTCCATTAAATAAGTGGGGAAAATAAGTCACAAAAAGAGAATTTTCAATTAAATTATTTAAGCTAATGAGCTTTCTTAGATCTCTAATGTAGATAAATAGAGTCATTTTGGTTGATATTTCAAATCGTCTTCAAAACACCACGTTTTAAAACCTTAGTCCGTTCCAACGACGGATTAAGCGAACATTGTAATCAAAATCGTTTTCTTTGTTGATAATGGAGATTTTGAATCGCTTTCTTAATGAATTTGTACAAAATAAAATTGACTTGTATGTTTAACCACGTTTTCTTATTAAAAGGCTTTTACTTTAACGTTTTTAATTACTCGAGTCGTTCCAACGGCGATTCGGGTAAGCTTCATCAAACGGGGTTTTAAAACGCACCTAAATCGTTCCAACGGCGATTAAGGTGCGAACCATGTAATAAACATCGTTTTGGGAAAATAAGTTAATGTAGAATAGACACACAATATAACATTTAAATACGGTTGTAAATAAATCACTTCTTTCTTCCCCCTCTCTGTGTATGTATAAACATAAATGGGTGATTCTTTACTGATGTGGCTTTTTAATATCATATGCTCAAAATGGTTTCCAAAAAGAGAAAGAAAAGGGTTTCAAATGAATTTTAAACTTAAAGAAGTATACGATTAGTCCGTTATCGCCTAACATGCTGAGTAGGAGGCCGGTGGTTCATAACCGGGCGATGTCGGGGTGCCTAGTAGCCTTTCTCCGGAAAGGAGGTAGCCTTCTCGGCTCGTACCCAAGTTTCCCGAACCCACACCGGTCTCCCGCAAGGGATCGGTGTTCATTTTCCCATTCGTGGGTGGCGACTCTTCCATATCTCCGAGCTCCGGCCCTGCCGAGCAGCTTGATTCCACGATTGGTTGCTTTCGGCGCCAATCACCGCTTACGTCGCCATGAGGTTGTCCACCCCCCCCGGTCCGCCCGGGAGATTAGGCCGCGGCACCTCGTCTAACAAGTGGCGACTCTGCTGGGGAAGCGAGAAATTTGATTCCGGAAGGCATGCACTAAGCCCTTAACGGGGACGGATCGTTTTACTTCTTTTCGTATGCATTCACGAGCATTATTGCAAACCCTTTGGGTAATTTCCGCGAAACCTCTAGCGAGAGTCCATTCGTCGCTCGAAAGAGGATAGCGTAAGTTCCCCCTTACAGTAAGGCGCCAGAGGGTCCCCATCCATTCGTTAGGGGCGAATCTGTGCGGTCCTGTGAGGTCCCGCGGTCAGCCGTGTCAGCATATAGTAGCCTTAGAAGTTTCCATAGGATTACCCGTTACTATTTTTGATGTGATAAATGAATCAGTTCGTGTTTTCAAACCGCCATGATACGTGTCTAATCCTAAACTATGTAAAGAAAATGAGACGATGCGTTAATATATACTCATGAATCGACATACTAGTTACCCTAAAACATCGAAATGATTTGAACTAAAGACGACTTAGTCATCTCATATGAATGAACATATACGACCCACCTTGTCCCTTTCGATGTCCCGACGAAGGCACGTGTTCAGGAAATACGTTATTACGTAAGCACGTATTAGTATGAATCGGTTCGGTGTTAAGGATAATTACATTTCGATACAAAAGACTATATTAACGGTAGCCGTTATTCACATTCTTTAAATAAATTAGGATAAAACGAGATCACGATGAAACGAAAACGAAGGACATTTCTGTTTCGAACGACCTTATTGTAACGTGAAAAGTTTCGCACAAGTAGCCCGTCCCTTCCGAATGAAAGACAAGCTTTTACGTTATGCCTCGTGTCGTTCTTAAGAGAAATGGATGTGCCCGTACAAATGACTAAGAAAATAAAGAAAAGAAAAATGAACTAATCGACCAAAATCATTCTGAATCTACGATATATGTTAGTCCCGCGAGTAGTTAAAGAAAATAAACCAATACCGTTGAATACGTGCCTCGAACGAGTGTATACCCCGTTTAAAATCTCGAAGCCGAATCAAGCCAAACCATATAATTGCGCCATATGGATGAGACTGCGGGTTTTTGACTAACGACTCGATCATTTCGACCGTTACCAAAACTGCAAGAAATATGGCCCGATGTACGTGTTTGCTGAAATCGTGCCTAAAGGAAGGAAAACGGTGATATCCTCGCCTCGAATAAACACGCGATTCAACGAAACGTTTATTTTCTATAACCACACTGAGATGATATATCCCGTGGATTGGGAGGAACAAAGAGTTGTAATTAGCCGAAAGATTATCGTGCGCTCAAAATAAGACTCGCCGTCTTTTCATGTAGCAAAATGAGCAAACGAATTCTCGACGCTAAGAACAAACACGTTACGCGATGAATCCGTTCCCTAAAATAAAATCCAAAAGTGATTCCATCACTAAATAAACACGTGGTTACGTCTCTCGATAGATCCAAAAGGTCCCGTTGTAATCCAAAAATCGAGACACGAACCCACGCGAACAAAAGGGAACGAGTCATTGACAATCACGAACGATTGGACTAGAAGAATAACTCGAACCACGTCTAAAAACTGAGATGCGCTCAAAGGGAGTCAAAACCCGAATTAATGCGTCTCACGAAAGGACGACAGACGAGTTATTCTGAAAGAACAATTCAACTTGGTCGATTTCTTAGTCACTGAACGTGGATACGTCAAAACGAACTGTATTGTCTGATGAATGATTTATTTTCCCGCAATAATCGACGGCATCACGCGTCCCCTGGACCGCAATGTGAGCCAAAAAACCAAAATCCTAGGAAAGAGACCTGGACCAACGAGTGTGTGGAGGAATAAGGGTGGAAGAGAGATGTTGTGATACATGTAAATAGAACTAACGTTTGTTCTTCTTATCTTATAATCGTAAATAAATAAACGCACACACCACGAATCATGCATATGAAATCATGCATACATACTAATGGATACCGTTCGCGCAGACGTCATCATTAAGCGGTTGTGGTTTTGCAAGAGTAATCGGCTTGTCAGACAGTTTGATCAGCTGCGAGTAGACAGTTCCGAATCAGTAGTTGTGGCTCCTGAATCATCTTCATCCGATTATACTCAGTCTTCCGTCAGTATGTCTGCAACCGACGAGAAGGTGGCTGAATTAGAGAATTCTGTGAACAATATCAACGACCAGCTGGCCGCAATCTTGGCCCAGCTAGCTGAGTTAGCACTGAAGGACAATAAGAGTGGTAGTAAGCGTGCTGAGAATGAGGTGAACGATGGCCCTCGCTTTGGGAATGAGGAGGATTATCAGGATTATGTCCGAAAACAGTTAGAGAAGGAGAAAGCTAAGGAAGAGGAGTGGAGGCAACACATCACACATGAAGTGCAGGACTTGCGCGGAGGAAGCTCCGGAAGTCAGGATTTCTATAACTTGAAGAATTGCTTGACGGCAACAGCTTTGCCTCTGAAATTTCGTCTCCCCGACATGAAAAAGTTCGATGGAACTGGAGATCCCACCGCTCATATGAATCAGTACGTTGCGGTAATGAAGCACACGATCCTGATCGAGGATCAAGTCTTGGGGCTGTTTAACACTTACCTGGAGGGGGCTGCCCTCACATGGTTCCATGCGCTGCCAATGGTGACAAAGAAGGATTGGAAGGAGTTAGCGAAGTCATTCATCGCTCAGTATAGTTTTAACACCATGTTGGAAGTCACTTTGAAAGAGTTAGAGAGCACTAAGCAGCAGGCTGGGGAATCCCTTTCAGACTTCGTGAAGAGATGGAGGGCTAAGGCCGCGGTCATGAAACAGAAGCCGCTTGAGCAAGATCAGATCCGAATGGTGATTGGCAATATGTTGCCGTATATTAAGAATGAGTTGAGATATATGCCGTTCACAGATTTCAATCAGATGTATAGTTGTGCCTTGACTGTCGAAGGCGATGGGGAGCCGAAGAAAGCTTATACCAAGTGGACGAAGTCTGGATATAGTGCCGGAGGGCCTAGCGCGAGTACGGAATCTGCGGCAGTGAAAGTGGTTGATCTTAATGCTATTGAAAAGAGGCGGTTCGCCAAGTTCGATCAGACCTATGCTAAAGTTTTCGAGCGTCTGCAGAAAAAGGGATTGTTGAAAGCCCTTACCCCGTATAACAAAGCTCAACCTACTCCGCAAATTCAGGCTAGAGGGTACTGTGATTTCCACAGCAGTTATGGACATACAATTGAGAATTGCGAGAGGCTGAAACACGAAATCCAAGATTTGATTGAGGAGAATAAGATAGCTGATCCTTCGTCAGCAAACCCTTCCGTTAGGCGCAATCCATTGCTTAATCATAGGGTGAGCGTGATCGGAGTTGGTTTGACGAAAACTGTAGTAATGGAATCTTTTGAGGAAGATGTAGAGGAGTTGTTGGACTCCGTCGAAAGAAGCAATATGGCAAATGGTTTGTATGTGTCCTTCTTGGGTGAGGAACAAGAGGAAGAACCAATGGAGGAGGGATCGGATGGTGGAGCACCATACGACGAGGATAGTGCCGAAGAGACCGGTGAAGGGGCGTCTCGGACTATCGTGCCAAATTTGGGTTTGTTCAGTGGAGGAAGGGATCCCAAAGTGCACTTGCGTGAGTATATGCACGACATGTTGATTGAATCCTTCGGGGTAGATGAAATTGCTCAGTGGTTCCACCATTCGCTGGTAGGTGAGCCTTTGCAATGGTTCCATTCATTGCCCGACTCTTGCAAGCACGATTGGGATCGGTTGTCGGATTTGTTTCTTGAAAAGTATCAGAGAGCTGAGGATAGAACCGCGGAGCACTTTGCAATGCAGATTGGACCCATCAAGCGTCCATTGCCAAGGGTGAGCAAGTATAACGGCAATAAGGACCCTATGGAGCACCTTCACTTCTATTTGTCGACTATGACAGCCTTGGATTTCAAAGAGGAAGAGATCACTAACTTGTTTTGTAATTCATTGATGGGTAAACCGCTGATGTGGTACATGTCGCTGCCGATGTATGTTAAGACCGATTGGGCAGCTATGACGAAGAGATTTATCAAGGAACATACGGTATGGATGCTAGCAGAGCAAACTCCTGATTCCCCGTCTTACCAAACACCTGATGCGGTGTTAGCAATGCCTAGGTATGGTGGATACCGGGATCCTGTAGAGCATGCGAGGATATTCCGCGATCATATGTATAACGCTAGATTCCCACAGTGTGAGTTGCATGAACATTTTCCGAAAACCTTGATGGGAGAAGCCTTATTGTGGCATCAGGGTCTGTCGGAGGAAGAGATGTGTCATTGGGTACCACTCAGAAATGCCTTTGTGGCGAGATACGAAATGTACATTCCGTGGACGGGATCCCTGGATGATTTGGACAGGATTAGGCAATTCCCCGAGGAACATTTTGTGGATTATGCTAGGAGGTGGAGGCACCGTTATGAGCAGTGTAATGAGACAATGAGCGATAAGGTGCAGCTTATGTGCATACAACGAGGCGCTATTCCGTTGGCCGCAAGGAGGATGAGCCGGGTGTCCCTCCGTGACTATGACGAGTTGATAGGTTGGGCCTTGTATGGATCAGCGGATCCCTTTTTCCTGAATCCGAGTGTTCCTCACGTCATGGATTTGATGGTCGTAGACATTTGGGCGAGTTCCTCGGACGAGGAGGATGCCAATCGGAAGATCCCTATCAACATTTGGGACGAGTCGGATGATGGGCTGGAAATTGCGGTAATGACGAGATTTGGTCGTGTGGCCGAGGGAAAGGCACCAATGGTAGAGACTGAGATTCGAGAAGGGTCGGCTCTTAAGCCCGACGACCAAGTGCTTGAACAGTTGAAGAAGACGCAAGCTAAGTCTACGGTCTGGGAAGTTTTATGCCATTCTAGGTACCATCGTGAAAATCTGATGAAAGAGTTGCAGAATTTGGTTATTTCCACCGATACCGAGCCGACAGCACTAGTAGGGGCAATTATGGCCCGAAAGAGGACTGAGATCACATTTACCGATGAGGATCTCCCAGAAGAGGGGAAGGCTCACAATAAGCCATTGTATATCCGAGCGGAAATCAATGGGAAGAAGACTAGCTGTGTTATGGTCGATGATGGATCGGCCATTAATGTTTGTCCTTTGAAGCTCTTGTCCAAGTTGGGAGTGGAGAGAGGAGATTTGACAGCTTCTGAAACAGTGATCAGAGCATACGATGACAGCCGTAGACATATTGAAGGAGTTTTCAAGGCCAAATTGAAGGTAGGGCCGCATGAGGAAGAGACTGAGTTCACAGTATTGGACATCCCGGTAACTTTTGCTGTGTTGTTGGGACGCCCTTGGTTCCACAAGCTGGGAGGTGTACCCTCCACGCTCCACCAAATGATTAAGTTCCCCTTCGGGGAGGAGATAGTTACAATTAGAGCTGAGAAACTGAGCTCGGTGGCAGCATTGGGAATTGAGCCTCAACTTTTCTCCGGATTCCAAGTCTCTGGGATTTACGAGTCGAGCATGACCACCGATGTGGTGAAGATGATGAAGGGAGGTTTCATCCCGGGAATGGGATTAGGAGCACACCATCAAGGGTTGTCGGAGTTTCCGGATTTTAAAAGTCAGAAAACCCAGAGGGGTTTGGGATATGAGCAGGGGAGTCCATCCAACATGAGTGCAGAAGGAAAAATAGGCTTGAGGAAGCATTTTGTAAGCGAGGGGCATGGAAAGCCATATTCGGGAACCTCCGAGTCGTGGACTAGCACGGAAGGAAAGATTCTGCCAGGGTTTGAAATCTTCAATGACGTCGCCGACTGGGGCAAAGGAAAGGCAAGCTGCTTTGTCGAGGAGATCATGATGCTGGATTCGAATGCCGAGGAGCAGGTCATTACCATTGAAGCGACTACAGGAGCTGAAATTGAGCCTAGTACCTCGAGAGTATATGAGAAGTCCGAAGATATTGAGGATGAAAATTGTATTACTGCTTTGTTTGAGTCTGATGATGTAATCACCCACGCTATCAATGAAATGAATTCTGATTTTGCTTACTTGCTTGATGTTGATCATGATCATTCCATGCATTCTCATTCATATAACATGCCTACATTTGAAATCAATACAATAGAAATGTCAACTTTCAATCTTGGTACGGATGAAAATCCTAAACTTATACAAATTGCTCAAGAATTAACTATTGAAGAGAGAAAAGAATTTGAGAGAATAATTAAAAAATACGAAATTGTATTCGCGTGGACATACGAAGACATGCCTGGAATCGATCAATCAATCGTAACTCACCGTATTCCAACATATCCCGAGGCGAGGCCCGTAAAGTAGAAGCTCCGACGTATGAGACCCGAATGGGCAGATAAGATCAGAGAGGAAGTGAAGAAGCAGTTAGAAGCAGGATTCATCGAAGTGATCGACTACCCCCCTTGGGTCGCAAATGTAGTGCCCATTGCGAAAAAGGATGGCAAAGTGAGGATGTACGTGGATTACAGAGATCTTAACAAGGCATGCCCCAAGGATGAGTTCGCCTTGCCTCATATCGATGTATTGATCGACAGTGCAGCATCAAGCGTCTTACACACAAATGTGGATGGTTTCATGGGCTACATGCAAGTTCAGATGGCCGAAAAGCACAAAGCGAAAACCTCGTTCACAACTGAGTGGGGAACATACTGTTACAGAGTGATGCCGTTTGGTTTGAAAAACGCCGGGGCAACCTATCAGAGAATGGCCACGGCACTGTTCCATGACATGATACACAAGGAGGTAGAAGTCTACGTGGATGACATGATGGTCAAATCAGAGACAAGAGAAGGGCATTTTGCCGCACTCGAGAAGTTTTTGGCCCGAATTGCAGAATTCAAGCTAAGGTTAAACCCGAAGAAGTGCTTTTTCGGCGTTTCGTCGGGGAAAATCTTAGGCTATGTAATCGAAAATAAGGGAATCGAGGTGGATCCCGATAAAGTGAAGGCTATAAAGGAAATGCCAACGCCGAGAAGTGAGAAGGAAGTGAGGGGGTTTCTGGGGCAGGTTCAGTATATCAGCCGGTTCATAGCAAGACTCACCGCAATCTGCGAGCCAATCTTTAAGTTGCTAAGGAAAGACCAACCCGTCGTTTGGAATGATAAGTGTCAACAAGCGTTGGAGAGTGTCCGAAGTTACTTGTCTAATCCGCCAGTGTTGAGACCGCCTAAACTGGGAAAGCCGCTTCTCCTCTATATAGCGATCGAAGAGCGATCTATTGGAGCAATGTTGGCCCAAGAGGGAGACACCGGTGTGGAGCACGCGGTGTATTATTTGAGTAAGAAGTTCCTAAAGTATGAGCTCAAATACAACATGATCGAAAAGACATGTGTGGCAGTGGTGTGGTTGATGAAGAAACTGCGGCACTATTTCCAATCGTATAAAGTGATCATTATTTCTCGGATGGACCCCGTGAAGTATCTATACCGAACTCCATCCTTGACGGGGAAGTTAGCCCGATGGTTGTTGCTTTTGTCCGAGTTTGACATTGAATATGTGACGAAGAAGCGGAAGAAGCGGAAGCGGAAGAAGTAAGCTATGATTTCCCCGATGAACATTTGAACGCAATCGAAGTCACACCATGGAAAATGTTCTTCGACGGAGCAGTTAATTCGAGTGGAGCCGGAGTAGGAGTACTACTTATCTCACCGGAAGGAGAAAGAATCCCGATGGCGAAGAAGTTATCCTTCTCTCTTACTAATAATATGGCCGAATATGAAGCGTGCATTTATGGTTTGGAGTCATTAGCAGCACTGGGAGCATCATATGTCGAAATTTGGGGTGACTCCAAGTTGATCATCGAACAGGCACAAGGGAACTGGGAAGTGAGAGAAGAAAGGCTACGTCCGTATCTAGATCAGCTAGGAGGGTTGGCACAAAGATTCAAGGAATGTCGTTTCTATCATATTCCTCGAGCACAGAACCAGGCGGCGGATGTCTTGGCCACTTTGGTGTCAGTTTGGGACAACCCCCGGAACCTTGCTTCGAAACCATTGGTATTGAGAAGATCTCACAAACCGTGCTACGAAGACGTAATGCTGTTAGGGGCAGATGAAAAACCGTGGTATTTCGATATCGTGAACTTCATGAAAGATGGAACATATCCGGCAGAGTCGGAACCTAGGGATCAAGTTGTGATTAGAAGGCTAGCCCGTCAGTTCGTCATCCATAACGACTTGCTTTACAAAAGGCACATTGATGGATTACAACTAAGATGCTTGGATGCGGGGGAAGCCCGCGAGGTGATGGAATCAGTACATTCGGGAATTTGTGGAGCCCATATGGGAGGAGCAGTACTAGCTAAGAAAATTATTAGGCAAGGCTTTTATTGGCTCACCATGGAAAGAGATTGTAACGAGTATGCGAAGAAATGTCACGATTGTCAAATCCACGGCGATTGCAGTCATCTTCCGGCCATGGAACTACATGTGCTAGCACCTATTTGGCCATTCGCTGCCTGGGGCATTGACATCATCGGCGAAGTAAGGCCTAATGCTTCAAATGGACATAAGTTTATTGCAGTCGCCATCGATTATTTCACTAAGTGGGTAGAAGCAGAGTCGTTTAGCAAACTGGGATCCAAGCAGATGAGAAAGTTCATTGAAAAACACTTGATCACCAGGTTCGGAGTGCCTCATCACATGATCACGGATAACGGGGTCCAGTTTCAGGGGGAAGTAAGGAATCTTTTCCGAGAATATGGCATTGAACATCACAGGTCTTCTCCGTACCGTCCACAGGCTAATAGGGCAGTAGAAGCAGTTAATAAGAACCTTAAAAGGATCCTCGTAAAGACGGTGGAATCACATCGGAATTGGCATGAACACCTCCCACTCGCGTTATGGGCTTATCGCACGACAGTCAGAACCTCGACTGGGGCAACACCATTCTCCTTAGTATACGGAACAGAAGCAGTCCTGCCGATTGAGATCGAAAAGCGATCGTTGAGAATCGCAGTGGAAGCAGAAATTCCCGAGGCGGAATGGGTAAAGAGGCGATGCGAGTAGTTGGCTTTAGTTGATGAGAAAAGGATGGAAGCCCTTTACCATGTACAGTTGTATCAAAGAAGGATGGCTCGGGCTTTCAATAAAAAAGTCAAGACCAGCCCTATCAAAGAAGGAGATTTGGTGCTGAAACAGATCCGTGTGACGCACACCGACCCGAGGGGGAAGTTCAGGCCTAACTGGGAAGGACCATTCGTCGTGAAGAAGATACTAAGCAAAGGAGCGGTGAAGTTAACCACAATGGACGGCATGGAATTCTCCGAACCTATCAATCTGGATAGGCTTAAGAAATACTTTTCGTAAAAAAAAAAGAGAAAAATAAAGAAAAATTCCCGATAGGTCGAAAACCCGCAAAGGGCGACCTATGCAACAATAAGGGAAATCCCAATGGGTGAAAACCCGAAAGGGCACTCATTTAAAAATTCCGGGATAGTAAAAGGAGAGGAGGAAAATCACCGGGATCCGAACACCGAAAGGCGGGTCCTGGTAACAATAGTTATAACTTGAGCAATTACAAAAACAATGTATAAGAGACTAAGTATTTCTGTTGTTTATAAATAAATAAAGGCATGAATATATTTGACGAGAATGATTGGAATCATCATAATCTACTGAATGCATGGTAATATGAATCACGAGTTATACATTTCCTATCCTACTTTTCACAAAAAGCCTACCTACTATCCACCTCACTCCCTATACATCAGCTGTACATCGGAGAAACCCTAAGAAAAGCTACAAAGCAACAATGAAAGCTACGAGCCTAATACGGAGGGAAGTCCCAATAGTTCTCAAAATCTCTCAGGTGAGATGCCCGCTCCGTAGATAGTGTCTCCTCGGCAGCACGCGCTCTCTCATCAGAAGCTCGCGCTCTCTCATCAGAAACCCGTGCTCTCTCATCAGCAGCTAGTGCTCTCTCCTCTGCAGCAAGGCGTCTGATCGACTCATCACGTGCCCTCTCCTCGACGGCAAGGCGACCCTCAGTCTCCCATCGCATCACCCCCGACCAGTGGTCGTTCCTCTCTTGATACACACGACCAACTCGGGCATCAGCTTCCCGCACTAGCTCACTCTGTCTCCGCTCATGGGCATGAAGATCACTCTACAAAAAAAAAAAACAAACAAAAAACAGATAAGAGGCAGCATAGGCAAAAACATAAATCATACATACATGCATACATTTCACTACACTAAAGTACAATAATGATACATACCAGGTGGTCGGTGCAGCGCAAGCTGAGGCAATCTCGTAGGAAGCCGGATAGATCCACGTAGTCTGTACAGGTCTCCCTAGTGGTCAGTGAAGCGTCCGAGGGATCAAACGGGACCCTCGAGGAGAAGATAGGAGGGGCCGCCTCGAATCCCGCATAAGGTGTCCCAGACTCATCATAGCGGATCGTAGCATAATCCCTCTCATAGCCTGGTATAGGCACGCCTATGGACGATCTCTCCGGTCGGGCTGCGCTGGAGGACTCGCCGATGAAGTAGGGCTGCTCGCGCGCTGGTGTCTGAGTCTGAGTGCCATCAAAAAAATCAGATAAGTGGGCACTCCTCCAAGATCCCTCCTGCAAAAAAAAACACACAATAAAACCTCCGAGCATATCATGAATAAAATGAAAAGAGGGCGGAATCACTTACCGGAACCTCCGCCTGACCAAAGACGGCCTCGACCGCCTCTCTCGAAAACACGTCCGCCACTGGATCTACCTCCATCGCTGCCGCCGGGGCATCCCTCGCGCTCAGTAAAGTAGACAAATAAGGCTCGCGGCCCCCGACATGAATCCAGACCACTCTACCGACAAAACGGCGGGTCAGATCTCGACGAATGGTCGATAAGGGCAGAGTCCGTACCGCGAACATAGAGATGGGGATCTCACCCGGCGTCCAATGAGCGTCTCTAACCCCGGTAATGCCTCGATCCCCTAGATACCACGCCCGCACGCAGGGGCCGGTGAGCACACACTGCTGCTCCCGGATCATCGACACGTATGCATACTCAGGGCCGAAGTCGAGGTTATCCCACCTGAACTGAATCTAAAGCAAAATACACAAAGAGAAAGTCAGAATGGCTCAAACCAAAATCTGGCACGATGGGGCAAAATCTACCTGACTCAGGGTCAGCGAGTCGATCCGATCCAGAAGCCGCGACACGGTCCGACTCCTCTCAGCGCTCAAGTCGAAGTCCCTCCATCGAGTCATAAATGGCGGCCTCGGCACTCTCGGTCGAGGTCGAGACCGGCTAGGAAGGATGTGTCTCTCGTATGCCCACACCTGCGGTAAAAACAAGGACTAGGAGTGTGAAAAATGCGAAAAAGATAAGACGGATAAGTCAAGAAGGCGTCACGTACCAACAGGGCAAAGGTATAACCGCCGAAGTCCTTGCGCTTCCGGCAAGTCAGATCCAAGAACTTGTAAAGAAAGGCTAAGCCTGCCCCTGCCCAATCATAAGAAGCCGCTGCATCCAGATCGCTAAGTGCCTGAATGAGACCTGCGTGTACCTTCCCGCCCTTCGTGCGGAAAATCATCTCACTCAGAGCATATACTAAGAAACTACGAACCGCCAGGTCGGTAGCGTCAGTCTCGCAGAAATCACGTCTACTCAAGAGGCTCGCGGTAGAGACAAACTTTGCCGGAGTAGACTTGGCGCATAGACGAACTCCCGGTCCAATAAAGGTAGCAAGCCTAGCAGGGTCGACCCGGGGTCACATCATACCAAAGTGGAAAGGGACGGGAGTGTTGCTCCCTCGCAATCCTGTCAACAGCGAAAAATCTCGAGGCGAGATGGTCATCTCCCCAAAGGAAAGGTGGAAGGTGTGGGTCGAGTCAACCCACCGCTCGCATAAGGCCCGTAGGCCAAAAGGATCGCATGCCCCGTTGGTGCGGGGCAGCGCTGCAATAAAGGGCTCGAAGCCCAACTCCTGCACACGGGCTCTCACCGCGGCACCTAGCCTATCATACCATGAGAGAACCTCGGCGGTGGTCCCCGAAATCTCAATGAACTAAAAAGGAACAAGATAAGAAAATTTAAATACAGCTCCTAAAGCAGGCAATTGAAAAGAACGCGTTAAGACTAGGTATTCTTCCATTTTTCTATCCTAGAGACATCCGGTCAGTTAGGACCAATTTTCTGCAAAAATCTCTCATGCAGGGTCCTTCACGCAAGGTTGAGTCAATTCTTTGATCCACTCTCGTCTACGGCGACGAGGAGCATAGATTAGGTTCTACTATTCACGTGTATTAGCTAAGTTTTTACTATTCACGTGCACTATTCACGTTTTACTATTCACGTGCACTATTCACGTTGTCACTATTCACGTGCACTATTCACGTTTTTACTATTCACGTGCATTAGCTAAGTTTTTACTATTCATATGTGTTAGCTAAGTTTTACTATTCACGTTGTCACTACTCACGTTCTACTATTCACGTGCGTTAGCTAAGTTTTTACTATTCACGTTCTACTATTCACGTGCGTTAGCTAAGTTTTTACTATTCACGCTGTCACTATTCACGTTTTTACTATTAACATGCATAAATTCGTAGTGTACTATTTACATGCATATAGCGCGCATTCTTACAAAAACAAACAGGTGTTACGTGTAAATAAAGGAATTCACGTTTTCTAGCTAAAGTCCTCTAAGGCAGTCTAAGAGTTAGCATGCAAATCATGTTCGTATAGGAGTGCTAAAGCCTAGAGTTCAAATCAAATAAAAGTGAGAAACCACTTACCTCGTTGCAGCGTGTCCTGCTCAAGTGTGTCGTAGGGTCGTGGAAGGTATCCACTCTATCCACGTTTACATAAACCTCGTCCATGCCTCTGGTGCCATCCCATTCGTCTAAATCCATCCCGAGAATAATCCAAATTGAAGTCTAGTGAGAGAAAGAGGAGAGAGAAGGTGTGGGGTTGAAATGAAACCCCACCACCTTATATAGGAAAAGGGAATGACATTCCCGTAAATAGTGAAAAAAGTACGATTTGACATAAAGGTAAAAAGTAAATAATTAATTACCATGTGCACAGACCTCCGATTTGCAGTCCGTTTCAGCCTGCATTTCTCTCAGACAGTGACTAACATTGTCAAAACATCAATTCCAGACAATAGCTAATTTTTATAGAACAGTGACACCAGTCAAAATACAGACGACAGTCAACAGAAAAACAATCAGTAGTCTATGTCATTTCGGACTAAGACGTGTGCCCATCGAATCGTCGAGATGATAGCTCTAGTGAGAAAGTACAGACAACCGTGTGGTAAGAAAATCCAGAAACAGAACCCGTTTTTTTGCCATTTGACTCTCGGTCGCAGACCGGAGTTGCTTTTGAGCCATTTGACTCTCGGTCGCAGACCGGAGTTGCTTTTGAGCCATCTGACTCACGGTCGCAGACCGGAGTTGCTTTTGAGCCATCTGACTCACGGTCGCAGACCAGAGTTGCTTTTGAGCCATCTGACTCACGGTCGCAGACCGGAGTTGCTTTTGAGCCATCTGACTCACGGTCGCAGACCGGAGTTGCTTTTGAGCCATCTGACTCACGGTCGCAGACCGGAGTTGCTTTTGAGCCATCTGACTCATGGTCACAGACCGGAGTTGCTTTTGAGCCATATTTACCTAAGATCGTAGACTAGGGTAGCGGTTTAGCCATTATCCCCACAGTCATAAATCAGGGTAGCTGTTTAGCCATTATCCCCGTAATCTTGAAATAGGATAGCAGTTTAGCCATTATCCCCGTAATCTTGAAATAGGGTAGCTTTTTAGCCATTATCCCCGTGATCTTGAAATAGGGTAGCTGTTTAGCCATTATCCCCGCGATCTTGAAATAGGGTAACAGTTTAGCCATTATCCCCACAGTCGTAAATCAGGGTAGCTGTTTAGCCATTATCCCCGTAATCTTGAAATAGGGTAGCTGTTTAGCCATTATCCCCGCGGTCATAAACTAGGGTAGCTATTTAGCCATTATCCCCGCGATTGCGAACTAGGGTGCAGCCCGAAGCAGAGTCTGATGCAGTCAGAGAGCGACGCCAGAGCGCGCAGCGCAAAGGTCAGGTATGTTTCCTCCTACTCGTTACGTGTCTTTTACTTTTATATGTTTTACATTGCATGTGTTACGTTAGCAAAAACGTTTTCGAACCACACACATCACTGTCAAAATAGAAAAGTAGGGGCAACTATAGACCCCGAGTCGGAGGACCTGTGACGAAAACCTGAAACAAGACGGTCGAAGCGATTGGTTCCGGAAGTTTTTGAAAAAAAATATAAAGAATAATAAGCAAAGAAAATTAACGGCAGGGCACGGGTGCTTAGCGGCATCCTGCACGCGGACGACAATGGTCGAACGCCCGCTCGGCGGCACGGGACGTGCGCTCGGCGTCCGTCGGACGCATCGCGAGTGGCACGCCCCTGACGTCCGAATAATGCCCGGGTCTGGTGGCACGGTGCGCGCTCTCGTGGGCCATTGAGCGTGCGCGCCCGGTGGCGCGAAGCGCGCGTTCGTTGGCCGCGACGTGTGAGCGTCCGACGGCGCGATACGCACGCTCGGCGGCCGCGGGATGCGCGTGCCCGATGGCGCGAGGCGCGCCCCGAAGGTCGTCGGGCGAGCGCCCAACCACGTCGGGCGAACGCCCAACGATGGTTGGGCGCGGGCGCCCCAACGTTGCGTTGGGCGGCCGCCCAACAATGTTGGGCGGTAGCCCAACTTAGTGTTGGGCGGCCGCCCAACATGCCTTGGGCGGCCGCCCAACAACTTTGGGCGACGCCCAATTTTATTTGGGCGTCGCCCAAAGTTTCGGGACCCGTTTCCCTATATAAGGGCACGGATCCCAAGGAAAAAAGGGGGAGGAGGCCTTTTTGGGGGAAAAACTTTCTCACTCTAAACATTTTTAGAGAGAGAGAGAGTGGGTTTTTTTTGAGAAAAATATTTTTTTTTTCTCAAAAATTCCAAATTTCCTAAGTTCAATTTTTACTAAATTTTTATTAAAATCGGGAGCTCGCGGTTCGTGGAATCAATCGGCTTCGACTGTCAGATACCGAATCAAAGGTATTATCCGAGGACTAGACTCTTTATTTTATTTAATTTATTTCTCTCCTTCTATTTATTTTTATGCTATAGTTTTTATTCCTTTAGTCATTTATTTATTTTGTCACGTTTTATTTAGTTAGTGTATTTATTTAATTTTCGTTTCGCGTTAAATAAAATTCGGTTTTGTTTTAAAATAAAAACCTCGTTTTGGATATCCCAATACGAACCGTGATCCGATAAAAAGGTAGTTCGGGTATCGAAAATGTTGTAATTATAAGTTTTTTTAATTTAAAAGAGGTTTCCAAATAACGTTTTAAAATGAAAACATCGTTTTAGGAACTTCCGTTTTCGACTATGATCCATCTTTGGTAGTTCGGAAGTCCAAAACGATTGAATTAGATTTAATTTAAAGCTTTTGAACAAATCTGGAAAATATGGGAGTGCTGTTGTAATTCACCAATTCTGTCACTAAAGGCTGTTTACCAACGGATATTCCGTCGGTAAATCTGCCAAAATGTAAAAAATGCCATTTCAGTCCCTTTTTCTTAACTTTTAGACTTTTAATCCTTAGTATATATATATATATAATTATGTAATATATTCTTTTCAAATTGTTTTAAAACTTTAACATATATAATTATTTTAGGACATTGGCATTCCATTTTTATTCTAATTTTTTGTATATGTACATATTACTTTCTTTTTTATTATTATTCATTTAAATTACATTAAATTCTATTTTAAATGTTATTTACTTGGCATTTTGGGAGATAATTAGTAGATATTGGGGGATGAACATATAGTCTTTTTGACATTAGGATTATATTAGTTATGTATATATATAGTTTTGGGGTATATTTGGGTTATCTTAATTATTGTTAAATAAAATTGTTTTGAGTGATAAATGCTATTTTCTTATTTATGAATTTCATTCACTATTTTCTTATGTTTAAAGTATAAATATATTATTTTTATTATTCTTTCTTATATATGTATTAGATAGTATATTTTCTTTTACTCTTATTTTATGTCTTTTGGGCTAAAATGTGTAAATATATATCTATATTATTTTCTTTATTTCTTTTGGTCATTTATAAGTCCATGTTTCAAATGGGCTTCACTTGGAAAAATTAATTTTTGGGCCTAAATGTGTTTATTGATGTAATTATAATAGTTAGAGAGTCCATTAAATAAGTGGGGAAAATAAGTCACAAAAAGAGAATTTTCAATTAAATTATTTAAGCTAATGAGCTTTCTTAGATCTCTAATGTAGATAAATAGAGTCATTTTGGTTGATATTTCAAATCGTCTTCAAAACACCACGTTTTAAAACCTTAGTCCGTTCCAACGACGGATTAAGCGAACATTGTAATCAAAATCGTTTTCTTTGTTGATAATGGAGATTTTGAATCGCTTTCTTAATGAATTTGTACAAAATAAAATTGACTTGTATGTTTAACCACGTTTTCTTATTAAAAGGCTTTTACTTTAACGTTTTCAATTACTCGAGTCGTTCCAATGGCGATTCGGGTAAGCTTCATCAAACGGGGTTTTAAAACGCACCTAAATCGTTCCAACGGCGATTAAGGTGCGAACCATGTAATAAGCATCGTTTTGGGGAAATAAGTTAATGTAGAATAGACACACAATATAACATTTAAATACGGTTGTAAATAAATCACTTCTTTCTTCCCCCTCTCTGTGTATGTATAAACATAAATGGGTGATTCTTTACTGATGTGGCTTTTCAATATCATATGCTCAAAATGGTTTCCAAAAAGAGAAAGAAAAGGGTTTCAAATGAATTTTAAACTTAAAGAAGTATACGATTAGTCCGTTATCGCCTAACATGCTGAGTAGGAGGCCGGTGGTTCATAACCGGGCGATGTCGGGGTGCCTAGTAGCCTTTCTCCGGAAAGAAGCTAGCCTTCTCGGCTCGTACCCAAGTTTCCCGAACCCACACCGGTCTCCCGTAAGGGATCGGTGTTCATTTTCCCATTCGTGGGTGGCGACTCTTCCATATCTCCGAGCTCCGGCCCTGCCGAGCAGCTTGATTCCACGATTGGTTGCTTTCGGCGCCAATCACCGCTTACGTCGCCATGAGGTTTTCCACCCCCCGGTCCGCCCGGGATATTAGGCCGCGGCACCTCGTCTAACACCAGTCTATTCCAGGAGTCAAGGAGATGCCTCGGCCTAAGGAGTTTAAAGGGTTAGGGGATGCTTCAATCATCGCCTCAAGGTCCAGATTTGGGGCTCTCTCTATTGAGGATGAGCATGTTGCTAAACATCCAAAGGAGAATATTGATTTGAGCATGCCAGGGTTAGAATCTGCTGAGCCAATGGCTATCTTGGTGGAGGCAGTTAATCCTCTCTTTGTTTCCAAAGAAGAAGCACAGGAAGGCAACAAGATTTACACTTCAAAAGCAAAAGAGAAGAACAAAGAGGTTAGTATCCCTAAACCTTGTGTTGAGTCCAGCAAGGGGGGTTCTATGGGGGTTAATAAAATGAGTATGAAAAAACCGAAAGGTAATCAGAAAATGAACTTCAACCATATGGATTTATCGGACAAGAGAGGGCCTTCGGGTACCGCTTCGAGACTCCTAGGAGCCCCTAATAAATACCTGAGTTAGGGTTTTGGGCCGGGGATCAGTAGTCTTCCTTTGTGATGGATTTGTTTGTGTGGAATGTTAGAGGAGCGACTAGCAAGGCTACCCGTATCCATGTGAAAGATTTAATCAAACAATTTAACCCGTCTTGTTTTGCCTTAATGGAAACTAAAATCAGTGGAGTTAAAGCAGATGAGGTGGTTAAGAAGTTTAGGAACTGGAATTGTGTCAGATCGGAAGCTACTGGCCGGGCTGGTGGTATTTGGCTTTTTTGGAAGCCAAATCGGGTTCATATTGATATTGTTACCTTGGACAAACAGTTCATTCACAGTAAAGTGAGTTACCCTGGTAATAAAACTTTCCTATGAACCTTAAATGAGTATTAACTTAAATGAGCCTTGGTTTGTGGCGGGGGATTTTAATGACATTGCCCTCATGAGTGATCAAAGAGGGGGTGGTAATCATTATATCAATCACTGCTTGAACCATAAAAAAGTGTATGGATTTGTGTGGTCTTTCGGATTTGGGTGCTGCTGGTCATAAGTTTACTTGGAAAAGAAATAGTACCTTTGTTCGTTTAGACAAAGTTTATGCGAATATTTTTGCCCAGAGTAGATTTCCTGAAGTTTCAGTGTTGAATCTTCCATTCCGTCACTCTGATCACTGTCCTATCTTATTTAAGTTGGTCAGAGGGCATCAGCTGAGGGGGGTAGACCTTTTAGATATCATGTGGCTTGGGAATCCCATCCGGAGTTCAAAAACTTTGTTAAAGATAATTGGAAACCTCATTCCAATGTCCTCTAAGCTGTTGAGGGTTTTAGGAATAATGTAGTAGGTTGGAATAAAAATACTTTTGGCCATATTATCAAAAGGAAGAATAAAATTTTGAGAAGAATAGAGGGCATCCAACGTTTGTTGGAGATCAGATTTGATCACAGTTTGGATGGGCTTCTGAGAACGCTCTGAAATAAATTAGAAGCTGTGCTCAGACAGGAGGAATTACTTTGGTTCCAAAAGTCTAGGAAAGCTTGGATCAAAGATGGGGATCGCAATACCAGGTATTTCCATCTTTCTACTGTGATTAGGAGGCAGAAGAATAGAATTGATGCCATCAAAGATCCTAATGGAAATTGGGTTTATGAGGATGAGGACATTCGCCACTTGGCCCTGAATTTCTATATAGAGCTGTTCAAAGAAGAACATGTGGACCTGGATAAAGCTCTGCCTAGGACTTCGTTTCCCAGGTTGGAAGAGGATAAAGTTCGGGAAGCCTTACATCCTATTAACCAGAAAGAGATCGATCAGGCTATCTTCAGTATTGGGGCTACTAAGGCTCCGGGTGTTGATGGCCTACCTGCTGGTTTTTATCACAAACACTGGGAAACTGTTAAACACTGGTAAACAAAACCCTTCTGTTCTTGATCCCTAAGGTTGAGAAGCCTTCTTCTTTTATTCAGATGAGGCCTATTAGCCTTTTTAATGTGTTGTATAAAACTATTACAAAGATTGTGGCTAGTAGACTCCGGTGTATTCTCCCTGATATTATTAGCCAAAATCAAGGCAGTTTCGTTCCTGGAAGACAGTTGATGGATAATGTGGTTATTGCCCAGGAAATGGTTCATTCTATGAAAATCAAGAAAGGAAAAAAGGGTATTGTGGCTATGAAATTGGACCTGGAAAAAGCTTGTGATCGTCTGAACTGGAGTTTTCTTATTGACAGTCTAAAGAGAGCTGGGATTCCGGAGAGTTGGATGAGGTTAATTGAGGTCTGCATTTCTTTTCCTGCCTTTCAAGTTATGATTAATGGAGATATGTCTGAGGAGTTTTCTCCCTCCCGAGGTATCCGCCAATGGGATCCTATGAGCCCCTTTTTATTTGTTATTGCTATGGAAAGGCTTACCCACCTTATCCAGGAAGCTGTCAGTAATGGGGTGCTCCGCCCGGTGGCGATGAATAAATTCTGTCTCAAGATTACCCACTTGTTCTTCTCGGATGATGTTATAATCTTTGTTGAAGGAAACGAGGAGCAAATGGGTGTTATTATGGATATCCTCAACTGCTTTTGTTCTGCTTCTGGCCAAAAGATAAATATCCAGAAATCCCGAATGTTATGTTCAAAGAATATGAGCCAGGGTTCTTGCAAAAGGCTAAGTGATATATCGGGAATTCCTCTGACTAACTCTTTGGGGAAGTATCTGGGGATTCCCATTCATAGTGACCGAGTCTCCAAAGCTTCCTTTAAAGAAACATTGGACAAAACTAATAGTAAATGTGCCACTTAGAAAGCTAAGACTCTTTCGCTTGCTGGCCGCCTTTCGCTTATTCAGTCAGTTAATTGTGCGGTCCCTAACCACATTATGCAGGCTTGTCGGTTGCCTGATCCTGTGCTCAATGACCTTGATAAGATTAACCGCCGTTTCTTGTGGGGGGAGTCTGAGGAGGGAAAGAAAATTCACCTTGTCCCTTGGGATGAAGTCTGTCAACCTAAAGATAAAGGGGGTCTGGGGATTAGGAAAGCCAGAGAGAACAATAAGGTCTTACTAATGAAACTTTTGTGGAGGATGTGGCAGCTTCCTTCTGCTCTTTGGGTTCAACTGTTATGTGGTAAGTACAGAAAAGATAGGATCTTTGGGGGTCCTAAGGAGAGAGAGTTAGTAACTGTTCCTTTCTTTGGAAAGGTCTCAGTGCTGTCTTCACTGAATTCTGCTCTGGGATCAGATGGGATGTGGGCAATGGAAAGTCCATTAGCTTTTGGAATGATATTTGGGTTGGTGGGAAACCCCTCTTAGAGGTTTGTGTTGACATTCCTCCTATAAATATTCATGATTGGAGGATTGCGGATGTGGTTGATTCTCAGGGTAATTGGATTTGGTCGAGGTTTGAGTCTTATCTCAATCTGGAATCACTCCTGAAAATCAGATGGATCAAAGTGAGTAGTGAGGAGGAGGATAGAGATGGGCATTGTTGGTCTTTGACTAACAATGGGTTTACTCCTGCAAGTCCGCATATGAGGCCTTTAATCAAAGCTTGGAGACTCCGAACCCTGAGTTGTGGAAAATTATTTGGGACCTGAAAGTTCCTTACCGTATTAGGAGCTTCTTGTGGCTGGGGGTAAAGAATAGGTTGCTTACTAATACGGATAGGAGAAGGAGGCATTTGGTGGATTCAGGAGATTGTAATAGATGCAGTGGGTTTGAAGAAACCATTTTCCATGCTCTTAGGGACTGTGCTAAGAGCAAAGAGGTGTGGAGGGAAGTTATCCCAGACCAGTTGTTGCCTGCTTTCTTATCCCATTCAGATCTCGACTGGTTTGTGGATGGTATTAGTGGGAAGCTGCTGGCTGATCTTGATCATGGTGTGACCATTTTTGCAGTTGTTTGTCACCAGATTTGGAGATGGAGGAATGAAGAGATTTTTGGAGGAGTAAATGTTGTCACTCACAATCTGTTTAATTTTTTCTCCAGAAAGGTTTGGTCTATTGTGGATAGCTTCAAAACAGACACTATAGCTGGGTCTATTCAGAGGAAGGAGGTCCTTCTCTTTGGATGGAGCAGGCCTGGTGAAGGTTGGGTTAAATTGAATACTGACGGCTCTTGCCTAAGAGATGGTAAATTTATGCTGGAGGGGTGTTAAGAAATGCAGGAGGCGGCTGGGTGTATGGGTTTACTCAAAATTTAGGTAAAGGGTCTTCTTTTTCGGCGGAGCTCTGGGGAATTTATTCTGGTCTCAAATTAGCAATTAATCTGGGTTTGAAGAAGTTGATCGTTGAATCTGACAATATGGAAGCTATCAGAATGATCTCTGATATGAATACTACTTGTCTAAGTAGCAAGAACTTGATCAAAGGTATCAGAAGGTTTTGTTCTTCCTTCGAGACCATCAATTTCTGTCACATCTTCAGGGAGCAAAACAGGGTGCTGGACCGCCTTGCAGAAGAAGGCCACATGAGGAGTCTGGGAGCTTCTACCTTCTCTTTTCCTCCTAACTTCCTTTATTCTCTTCTGAGGGATGATTTGGTTGGGGTCGGTTTTCCTGGACTGATCCCGGGCTAAGTATTTATCTTTGTGGTGGTTTTGTTTTTCCTTTCCTATCCTACCAAAAAAATATTAGAATTTTTAATTATATTTTATGTTAAAATCATTGAATAATTATAATGTAGTTTGTTAATTTGTATTCATAATAAATAAAGGATATATTATTCAAAATAAATAAATAAATAAATAAAGGATGTATTAGGAAGATTAATAAATAAACTAATTTTATAAAAGAAAAATCATTGGGATAGATCCAATTGTAAAGTGGTCTATTGATTTGAGATGAAGAGAGAATAATCAAACAATTTATAAAAGAAAATAACTAAACATGGAATAAATAATTTAATAAATAAAAGGATTGATTTAAGTGAAATCTAGTTGCTTAAATTAGGTTTATGAGATAGAATCCTAATATATAAAATAAACCTTAATTGGAAGATGAATACTCAAGTTATTAATAACATTTATTTATTTAGAAATTGGAATATAGAAATCTTCAAACAAGGAAAAGGAAAGTAGAAAAAGAAAAGTGAACCAAAGTGACATGAATCATAACTCCATTTAAATAAAATAAAATAATTAATATTAGGCTTAATACATTATAAATCCTTGAATTTCTGCAAAATTTTTGATTAGTTTCCTAAATTTAAAAAAGTTTTGATAGTCCTCTCAATTTACTTAAAATGTCATAATAACCCTTCAACTTAATGTAATCAATCACTTACACATATTTAAGCCCCTGAACTTTACTTGTTTTAAGTATTAAGCCTTGATCAATTATTTTTCCACATTGAGCCATTAATCATTGATTTTGTTATGGATTTGACCCTTATTTAATTTTTTCGTCGATTTTGGAAGAGGAGAAGATCGATTTGACGATTTTAATGCTGAAAATCACAAAATGAGAGAGGAGAAGATCGAGTTTGGAAGAACATATTGGAAATTAATTTTTATAATTTCTTGTTACTTTTTACTCTCTATCCATCCTAGTTAATAAATTTTTATTTTTATTTGTCCACGTCAATAAGCTGAATCACCCTAACGATGCGTGTCACCCAAACTCGACAAAAAAGTTAAATAAGGGCCAAATCCATAACAAAATTAATGATCAATGACTCAATGTGGAAAAATAATTGATCACGGACTTGATCTTTAAAACAGGTAAAGTTTAGGAACTTAAATATGTGTTTTGTCTTACTAAAAGGCAAGATGTATTATATTATATACACCTTGAAATGTTATTACATGATTCATAGAATAGATTAAAACATAGTTGTTATTTATTGAAATATAAAACATGTTCTTTTTTCGTTTGACTTTACCAAAGTGCGTGCAACATACCTTCTGTTTTCCAGCTTATTTTTTTAAATATTCGGTGATTAATCAATTACATTTTAAATAAGTTGATGAGGTTACGGAGATACTTTGAAAGTTTAGAGTGTAAATAAAACTTTATATTATTATTGATGATATAAATGCGAGAGGACATAGTAAAGAGAAGAAACAAAAACAGTTTGCTGATAATCCAAGTCATCCCTCACCACAACACAACTATCATCAAACTATACATACATAGCATAGGGATCTCAGAACCCTTTGTGTCGGAACTCAGATCAGAGAGAACGGAATTAACTCAAACTGAGTCTGATCAAAGAGACGAAATGGCAGAAAGACAGTGTTACAGAGATGTGTTGCCATTTATAACTTTGGTGATAATGGAGTGTGTTAATGTTGGCCTGAATACACTTTACAAAGCAGCCACTTTAAAAGGAATGAATTACCATGTTTTTATTGTTTATGCTTATGCTCTTGCTGCTCTTGTTCTTCTTCCTGCTCCTTTCATCTCCCACAGGTAAGCACAGAAGCTCTTTTCTCTTGTTTTTTATGGTCAAATGGGTATTCCAAAAATCAAATCTTTACAAATGGGTATTGCAGATCAAGAGTGCTTCCTCCATTGAACTTCTCTATCCTCTCTAAAATTGGTCTTCTTGGGGTAATCGGGTACAATTTCTTCCAATTTTTATTATCTTTTTCCCCCCTAACTACCTGGATTTTTAATTTGTTCTATGGGATATACATGGAGCAGAAGTTCATCTCAGATCCTAGGCTACGCAGGCATCAATTATAGTTCTCCCACTCTTTCTTCAGCCATCAGCAACCTCACACCAGCTTTCACTTTCATTCTTGCTATCCTTTTCAGGTTATCTCTGCTTTTCTTTTTTATAATTGATTTAAGATTAATCTCTTTGATTTACTAATTACTAATTTCTGAGAACTCCGCCGTTTTTCGTTTGTTTTAAGCTATTTACAAAGTTAGACAGGACTGCCCAACTACTACACAATAATTTTCATTTGGAAGGAAGTACAGAATATAGTTAATAAAGTATAACATAAGATTTTTCTCTTTTTTGATTGTTAATTTGTATTAATTTCTTTTAATTGGTATTAATCAACTCAACTTTTTACTAACCATGTTGATTTTATTTATTTATTTATTTTTATAAAGAAGTGCACATATGACCACTAGGCTTGTTAAAGTTTATTAGAAGTTGACACCATCAAAACATAAAGTTTAGAGTTGGTAAATATAGGTTGAAATATAATCTCACCCATAAATAATTTGAATAGAAAAAATATACATAATTGATTTTGAGAACATTTTGGTCCAATTCTTTTGACAGTTTGAAGTTAGAGGGATTTAACACGTAACAACTGAAGACTACCTTTTTTTTATGTCTTATTTTTGGGTGTGCTAGTGCTAGCTTCCATAGACATAATTACTTGTTCTCGCATAAAATTCCAATTGATGATAAGGAAAACTCCTCCACTTTTTCTCTTTTTCCTCAAGTGGGTTGATTACGACTGTAATGGTAGTGTTGAATTTCTCAATATGGACCACTAGAATAGAATAGAATAGCTTTTATAAATATTCTTCCTGATTTCCTCTAAACAATTATTATTTCATTTTGGGCTGAAAAGGATGGAAAGAGTTTCTCTGAAAAAATCAAGTAGCCAGGCCAAAGTGTTGGGCACAATAGTTTCAGTAACAGGCGCATTTGTAGTCACTCTCTACAAGGGTCCACCCATTACCATTGCTTCACCGCCTTCCCTGCACTTTAATCATCAACCCCTTCAATCCCCGAACTCTAATTGGGTCCTTGGTGGTATTTTCCTCACATCTGAATACATACTTGTGCCACTTTGGTACATTGTTCAGGTATATGCTCTTTCTCAACCAACTCTTTTATGTACTACTTCCATGCCGATTGATTCCTAATGTCTGCGTTCGATTATGGTCACAGACGCAGATAATGAAGGAGTACCCAGCAGAGCTGACAGTAGTATTCTTTTACAATTTAACAGTAAGCATCATAGCAGCTATTGTTACCTTAATCACAGAAGGAACTACAAGTTGCTGGATAGTGCGGCCGGGTTTAGCATTAGTCTCCATTGTTTGCTCGGTGAGACAATCTGGGTTTGTTATATTTCTTGTAAGGTTTCTTCGGTTTCTTCTGTTCTAACCCCAAGGTGGTCTTGGATGTTAGGGGCTGTTTGGATCATGTATGAACAATACAGTACATACATGGGCACTGCATCTTAAGGGACCTGTGTTTGTAGCAATGTTCAAGCCTTTGTCTATTGCCATTGCTGTTGCCATGGGTGTCATGTTCCTTGGCGATGTTCTCCATCTTGGAAGGTACTGTACCGTTATCATCTTCTGGTATTTTAGAAATTCTGTTATGCTTATTGCTGACAATATCCTGCTTTTTAACAGTCTAATAGGAGCAACAATAATATCCATAGGGTTTTATACTGTAATGTGGGGAAAAGCTAAAGAACAGTTGACTGATGATTTTGGTAATACTAACCCGGAAACTCCAGCTACTGACAAGGTCCCCTTATTGAAAAGCTACAAAGATGAAGTAGTTTAGGGGAAACATCAAAGAGATATCAACAGTAGCTACATATTTGTCAATCATTGCCATCCGCTGTCAAAAAGCCGAATTCCAGAGTTGCAAGGAACGGATCAGATTCTGTTCACCGAGTCGCCTTGTCAATAATCTCAAATAGTTAACAGCACAAGGCACAAAATGTGATTTACCAAGGTCAACTAGTATATTAAAAGTAGACTATTAAAAAAAACCCAGTCTTTGTTGCATCAAAGCACAGTATTTGGTGCTTTAATGTTATCAACTGCTAACAGAATGTAAATAGAGTTGTCAAGTTGTACCTCAATGTTCCATTCAACTCTTGCTTTTTTTTGTCCATGCCATTCTGCTTTTGAATGAATATTTCCATCAAGGCATCTGCTTTTGAGTTTTAATGTCTCTGTCCATGACCAAGGATTAGGACAACCGCATTATCAAAATGTGGCAACATCTAACAATGTTAATAGATTAGTATAGAATTGAACCCAAGAATCTAATGCTGCCATTGGCTGCTCAGCTTGCCCAGCAGAATGGAATCAATACTTGCAATTTGAAAATGCACACATTCTAACTATTTCGGTAGAAAATTCAAAACAAGAAATTTATAATAATGGCACAGAATTCATGATGGCATATTCAAAAACCATCTATATAAGCAGCTACTATAAAACAAGCTACAATATTATACAGTTTCGAAGTAATTCTAACAGCACAAGATAATGGAAAACAAAGAATCTCCTAGACCTAGGAACACCAAATGTTAAATCTCTCCTTGTTTCCTTCTCCCTGCTGATATAGAATGAACACCTCATCTATTGTTGGATTTAGTTGTAACAAGGTAGTGCATGCCCCTCAGCAAGCAAATGAAAAGTTCTCTAGACGAATGTTTGCACAACTCAGATTCGGGGTCATTGAGCACTGGGGCAGACCTAAGATAGCAGAAAACTTCTGTCCCTGGCACTATAATCATTTCTCAAGTTTTTAGATCGTCAGACATAGCAGAAGGTATGCAATGTGTTGCAAGGATATCTGAAGTTGCTGCCTTGGCATTCTTGGTATGTAAGACCACAATCTTGAGGAAGAAATCAAGAGTTAGAAACATTCAATAAATAGAGTGGGCAATGAGGGAAGTGACAAAGGGAGGCCTACCTGTTGGTAGTCTAGATCAAACTTCAAAAATTCATCATTACAGCTCTCCACCATATCAGCCAAGTCCTTCAGATTCTCCACAGGCTTGCCATTCAAAGCAAGAACCTACATAACAGGCAGCAAGATTTTTGACAATGTCGTTTTGAGGTTCCTGTAGTAATGTCATGTCACCAATCAAGTACCATACCTGAGTGTTGACAATTTCTTCATATCCAATATTAATATCAGCCACAAGGACCTAGCAAATATTCAGAAACACATATGTACCCAGTGATTAATCTTCTATTACCTTCATCTAAAATAAAGCTACCTTGTGATTCATGATCTTGGAGAAAAACCATAGAGAGAGAGGGAGAAAGACACACCTGTGAGACAACAACCACCTGTTCATTTACAGATTGAGCCATCGCATGTAGATACTTGTCCAATAGTTTGACTGGAGCATCAAATTCATAGTCCTTCCCATACTGGAAGGAAGTCATCCAAACAGTTCAATTAGAAAAATCGCAAATCCTGTTAGCATGACAAACACATACTGCACTATATTCAGCATCTACAAACCCTGTTAGAAGGACAACCCAGATGCTAGGCTCATGGCATCTCACATAAGCTACCAATTAAATGCATTGCAAATGATATCAGTTGAATCATCCCATCACCAACCAATCCAACAACTCAATATTTAAATAAATAGATAAAAAAATGTTTTCTCGTTGCAGGCTGCTTGAGCACCTTTGCCAAGTACTAGTATGCATCATATGTGCCACCAGGGCTTTGCTCAATATGATAACAAATGCAAAGCCAAAAAAAAAAAATCTTTAACATTTTGGACCGGACAAATTATTCTAGAAATGATGGGGTGGCTTCCATAGTGCACATGACATAAAGCAAGTAATGACTATGGAGCAGATGCAGCCATTGAAAACTGTAGCTCCCTTATTGACAAAAGGAATTGTAGATGGTATTGGATAGAACTAGAAGAAACGTTTATAGGATATATAGAAGGTGACCCAGCAGAGGGAAAAAATGATATTTATAACTGCATCAAGTTCAAAGAACATAATATGCACTCACCATCATAAAAATATACATAAAGTTTAGCAGAACGTGAAAAGGAAAGTGTGATAGGAAACAGAAAAACAGAGATGGAACAATAAGCTATTATATCAATAAACTCGATGACAAAGAACCTTATATCTGAGAAGAAATACTGCAATTGAAAACTGTTGGTAACGGCATCAAGATGTCTCCACCTTTTGTTGGGAAAGTTTATGCTAGAAAGAAGAAGGATAAAGGGGGACACATGTAGGATGGGGATTAGTGCCTGTACCTTGGGTGTGTGTGCGAGAGTGTTAAATAAGAGAGGTGGCTGGCCTGATGAAGGCAGCTGGTGTTTAGCTATTTTGGGAATCTCCTTTCGGGAGAAGGGAATAGGGGCTGGTCCCTAGGGAGGTATTGGTTAGTGTGTTTGCCGTACCTATTCTGTATCAGGTTTCCCTATTCCATTGATATTGATAATACCATTTTCCACAGTTCTTTAGTTTAACTTTCATTCTTGGTTCCTTAACTGTGAGTTTTTTCTATAAAAAAAATAACGAACAGAACTGAACTGAATAGAATGTATTGAGAATCACTCAATCCCCTTTTCTACTGATAGTGAAGAGCCAAACTCTCTAAACAATAGCCCAACAGCAATTATATTCTCTACCTTTTCTTACCGATCCCTCTCCCCTTAAAAACAAGGGTATACCAAAAATATCTCTTACAGCTCACTATGCTGCCAGCATAAGCATAAATATCTCCTTATACTCAAACTGGCCTTTCACACCTTTAGCTTGTTCTCTATTAAAGTACCATGAAGTCCAAGGAGAGACAGATATATGCTAATCATTCATGCATGTAGTGCGCTCCCACAAGCAGTAATAGAAAAGAAAATGACAGAAAAAAATAAATGAAGAAACACGCCATTGAACAAAAACACACAGCTTGAAAACACACCTCAGAGCGCAGATATGGAACAGATATAGTGGAAAAGACAAATCCTGCAACAATGTAATAGGAGGGAGGCTTTCCCTTGATATGTGCTGGGATCAACCGTGTATGAGTAGCGAGTTTTATATTGAATTCAAGTATCTTTGAGTCACGAAGAACCTTCACCATAGCTTTGTCCCCAGTGTATTTTTGAGAAACAAGGTAACTGAAACCAATTCGCTCCCCATGCCTGAAGGGAACTGAAGACAAACACAAAAGAAAGGATTAATTAAGATATGTTTCCATACATATTTCATTTCAATATTTATGAAACTGATACCAGAATGCCTTCTCACACCAGTTAACATTAGTACATTATTAAAATCATAATTTTTTTTACTACATGAAATATTAAGTAAGATGCCAATCAGTCCGTCAAAGTACATTAAGCCAAGTTAAGGTTAGTTCTCCTAAGGCAAGAAGCAAGAACTAGTCAACCAATATGGACTTTTGTAGTGTCTCTCACTTTTTTAAACAACAGACCTTTTCCACATCAATTCTAAGACCTCACAGAAATCATTCTCTTCAAGAAAAAATGAGCAACCGCAAAAGAAATGATCAGTGTCATCAATTTGAAAACTTATTTTATAAGATAAAGCCATACTAAACAACTAATGAAAAGAACAAATGTAGCTATCCCAAAGGCTCCTACATAAAATCAGTAACCTCTAGAGTTGGCTTTACTAATGAATTCAGTTTAAGTGGATATTCAAGAGACAGAAATAATCAAAGAATTGTGACCAAGACGCATCATTGTTAGTTCAAAACCTTGTATGCATCAGTTGTCACAGGTAGACTAGGATTCCACATTTTTAAACTTCCAACAGTGGTGATGGTTTGTTTATACTTCTTCTCTCTCTCATTTGATATGGTTATACTTCTGGTATTATTGTACTATTCTGAATTAGTGAACAAGGAAGACACAAAAATGCTTACTTGTCCCGTCATTAGCAATTTTAACCCCATCAAAGCTAAGGATGACATCAGACGGCTTCAAAACATTAGATTCTGGAGCTGTTGGTTCGATTCTTCTAATGCGGACTCCCTTCATATCAGGTCCCATACCCATTGAACTGCGCAAATCAGGATTTTCCATCTTTTGCCACTCAACACCAATAATTGGAAAGCCTAACATCGTGCAAAGGGATAGGATTAAAACAACAAAAGAAGAATAAGCTGCACCATTATAAACAGTATCAAAGACTGACCCAACATATAAGGTTATCTTCATATCAAGTTCTAACTCTATCAAGCAAGGGGAGAATTGGAACATTACCCTGTGAATGCACTTGGATCCACAGAGAGAGAAAAGGGAAAGAGTAAAGGATGATTAACTAATGACATCGAAGCATAGTTGCTAAATATACCTGTATAGGCGCCATTCTTCTCATAGTCACTAATAAAATGTATTATTACTGGTGTGGGTATAACATAACCAATATTTTCCACATCTTCATGTTTCAGAGATTGAAATGCAATACCAACACAATTTCCCCTCTCATTAAAGGCAGGTCCACCAGAATTTCCAGAGTTTATGGCAGCATCTATCTGCATTTGAAATCCACAAATAATATGCACATCGGATTTAAAATAATTAATCACCATGAAACATGATTAAACAAGTAGAATGTTATTCTATAACCTGCAATCCCAAAAGCTCAGTGGATCCATGGGCATAGGATAGTATCTCTATGCGTGAAACAACACCACTTGTCACAGAGATTGTGTCGCCTCCTATCGGATACCCCACAACTGTAACAGCATCTTGAAGAGCAGGCAGATCTCCAAATTCTACGGGTGTAACTCCCTCCCAAAACTCATCATCGTTGACTGTTAACAGTGCTGTAGTATCAAAAAAGAAGAATCTTGTTATTACCGTTTCCTCTGTATTTAATTATTTATGGCAATGCCAGCATGTGACGAATTCAGCAAGCAATTGAAAAATAAAAATAAAACCAATTTAAACAGATCTTAATAATTTGTCATTGCATTGGCGCATTCTTAATCACCCAAGCAAACAGATAGAGATGGAAAGGATATCACATAGTTACTATTAGATTGAAGAAGATTTATAAGAGAAAAAATAATACAACTTGAACCATTTATCATCCCCACAGACAAATACAACAATGAACATACTTGGTATTTTTTCAGGAAAAAAAAAAGGTGCCATACTTTTACCATCCTAAAGTCAAGGACGACTTGATCACTTTTTGCTTGTAAGGAAGTTATATACATATTTACAACGAATTCTAAATCAAGGCTACTGCTTACCATGAAAAATGCATAATTGAAATGAACTGCCAATATTCACAGCAAACGCAACAAAATCAAGTCTACATAGGTTTTAATCACCACTATTCAAGAAAGGAACATAGCATATTCAATTAAGTTCCAGGAGTCAATTATGCCACACTGATAAAACTTGCAGTATTTATTCCATTCCCATCAACAACACTAGCATAAGCATTATAACTTAAAAGAATCCAAAATCAAGTCCAGTAGCTTCCTACATCCCTCTCTGTTGTATTTATTGTTTATTAGAAGAATATAAAATATTAAACGGAAAGAATTACATACCAATATCGCACTCTGTACCAATAGCCAATACAGTAGCCAAATACTTAGTATCAGACCCTCGCTTCTTGAGCTTAACCTGGGTATGATGCTCAACGGAATGGGCATTCGTCAGTACTCTCCTTCCCCCTATAATAAAACCACTACTACTCGAACTATACTGCCTCTTCCGTTGCCAAGGAAGTGAAAAATTAGGTTCAGTATGCACACAGAATACTTTTACTACAGCATCCATAGATGGAACAACTTTCACAACAGTCTCCCACTCCGCCGCAGCAACCACCCCAACCATATTATTATGCCTACTCTCACCTCCAGGTGAATGTAACTCCCCGGTCTTCACTCCGAGGCGCGTCATTCTCCGTTCTGGGGACTTGAGTTCAGAATTTTCTGTATGCTTCCCAACTTTTCTTGGTCTTCCACGACCTCCCTCAGAAGGAGGGCTAACCGTGGTGCTAGCAGTTTCAGTGGCGGTGGAGGGGAGAGAAACACTGTCGTTTAGGGGCATGTTGTTGGTGAATTGGAGGTCCATGGTTTCTGTTCCCGGCGATTCTTTTGGTTTTCTACCACGCTTTCTCGATTTTTTATCCATTACTCGGGCGTTTATGCTTCCGGGTTTAGGGTTTCGGTTCAGCGATGTCGAATTCTGGAATATGTTCAATGGAAGAACCAGAGAGAGAGAGAGAGAGGTGTTGAGTCGGAAGGGAGAGGAGAACCAATTTTGGGCTATGATCATAGTAGGGCACAATTAGTACATATGGGCTTTGATTATGTAATCTGGGCCATTGGTTACGCTTGGGCCCAAATCCAATAGCATATCTACTATTTAAAAATATATAAACAATTTGCGTTCCACTACTAAATTTTTTAAAAATACATGTTATTTCCAACAATATTCCTCATACTTAGAGCATTTTAAAAGACTTTTAATTCTCACTAAAAATAATATAAACAATAATACTCTTCATATTCCCCTATTTATTTTTTATTACTATAATTCGTTGTCTTTTTATAGTTTATCTGATTTCTCGGTTCGAGACTCATCAAGTACCCTTTAGATGGATTCTCTCCCAATTATTCATTATTATGTTTACCAATATGGAGAATGAAGATATGCTCCTCATTTATAAATGACTTATGAGTAGGAAACGCAATCAATGTCACATTCTTCTTCAAGTTCGACTCCATTATACGGGTGAGCACATACTTTACTCCATCCTTCATGAACTGATAAGTGTTTCTCCTTCTGACATGAGTAACATCTCTATCAAATTTTCAAGATCGCCCCAAGAGTGGCATGCATCTATGTCAACAAAATCACAATAAATCTTATCTTGGTAATCCCCAATAGCAATCGGCACTTTGCACCTTTGATCTACTCTCAACTCGCCCACACTCTTAATCTAACCACACTATAAGGGCTTGGATGGGCCTCCATAACTAACCTGAACTTCCAGATGATGGTGTTGCTTATGATGTTCTCTTAACTTTCGTTATCAATAATCACATTGCACCAAGCAACGGGTTCGGAACAATTAATGTCGTTGATCCTCTTCAACCCAGTTAGAGACCAACAATTGCCTCACAATATGCACGGAATGGCCATCATCACAATCTCTATCATCCTCGTCATCTATTGGCGCACAAAGCACCCCATCATCATCCTCATAGTCGTTTTCATAACGTTCAACCATATTAGCACTACTCCTCTTGGAATATTCATTAGAGCGATGACTCGACTCATTAAAAGGTGCCGATTTGGCATAAGGGTTATTTCCCCTAGAAGGCGATGGTGCTCCCCTAAAAGGTCACATATCCCTATCAGTGCCTTTCCCGCAATTGGAGCTTTCACCCACTAGTACTTGCCACTTGCTTCCCCTTGTCTACCGGCTTCAACACATCTCTTATAATAAACAAACTATCTCCCTCAAAACGATGGTACTTATCTTGACTCCTCACACCCAATTAGGATTCCGCCTTACGTGATAAATTTTGTGCCTCTTGCACCCGGATCACCATTTGTGTCCCAATCATGCCTTGTATATTATACCACAATCCTTCAAGGTACCTCGAAGTCTTTTGACTTTCGGTTTTCGATAAGTTAGCCTTTGTCGAAAGTCGCAAGAATTCTGAAGTGTATTCGTGGATGTTCCTAGTGCCCTGTGAACATCCCCGATATGAGCTATAAATGTAATATTTATAATCTAACGGTAGAATTTGCTCCCGAAGCATCACATTCATCTGAAGCCAAGACTGAATCAGCTCCCTTCCCCATCTTCTTCTTTCCTATCTCAATTGGTCCCACAATACCAAAGCACCCCCTTTCAAATGGCACGCTACTAACTGAACCTTCCGTTCATTCGAAATACCAACATACTCGAAGAATCGTTCCACTTCCAATAGCCAATCTAAGAACCCTTCAATATCTAATCCACCCCCCAAACTAAGGCAAATCAATTTTTGACTTGAAAGCATTATCCCTATCAAAATTTCTGACATAACCTCCCTTAACATGATCATCATCAATATATGGATTTCTCCAAACAATATCAACATTTCTATCATCAACATTTCCAAGACCATCATACCCATCATTGTCATTATCTTCATTATGCACAATAAAAAAGTTTGGCCTTCGTAGCTCATGAGCCCTTAGGCCTCTTTGATGTGGGTTTTGTGGTGGTTGATTCCTTCTTAGTGGAGGATAAGGCGGCAGTGTTGGGTACCATTGTGGTTGAGGAATCATAATCTCCTCATTGCTCCTTTGATGACCTCCGATGGGTGATTGAGCCAAGTTTCACACCTCTACGTGGAGCATTTCAAGTGAGGTTCTTATCTCCCTCATTTACTCTTTCGTTTGTCTCTTTTCTTCGATTTGAACCCGGACATGATCTTTTAGTAATTCCCTCATCTTGGTTTTGAAGTCCTCCATCTTCTTATTTACAACTTACATGGCTTCTTGTGGTAATTGATAGGGGTCAAAATCCCTTATCTTTAGGTACGGTTTTAGGATGGTTTTTAGTTTAGTTTTGCTAATAAGCGAGCAATTCTCGCATTTATATGCTTTTGTGTGAGTTAGATAGAATTTGTATATGTTCTATCTACTTTTTGTGGTTTAGGCTCGTTTTCTTATCATTTTAGGCAAATATGGCCAAATTAACATGTACGTCAAGTTTCAATTATCTTTTATGGCTAATTGGTCCTCCAAAAGTCGCACCAAACTGAGTATTTATTCAAAACAAGCGATTGGCGGGTCAATGTAGCCTCGAAACTAATGTCATTTGGAGTTTACGTGCGTGTGTAGGCTAAAACAAGAATGAGTTCGGGCGAAAATTTCATTTCGGGACATCCGGTAGTCGCACAAGGCGTTCTGGGCACTCCCGCTCGTCGAAAATGGCCTTTTTGCGCCAGATCGGCGAGCTGGCACTCCAGCCCGACGAGTAGGCCCTTAAACGGCCAGCTCGCATCGAGCTGGCCTCTATAGGCCAGCTCGGGCGAACTGGAGGCCAGCTCATATCGAGCTGGCTCGCCCAGCTCGGTGAGCTGACCTGCGGGAATCAGTCAAAAGACTGATTCCCGGCCCCATGAACCCACGATCTGTCCCCACTCTTCTCACCTGCAAAAGGAAACGAATTAGGTCAGAACGAGGACCCAAACTGTGACTATAAATAGAACCATTAGTTTCAATTGTAAAATATCTTTCATTTTTGTAATTTACTTTAGCCTACACCCTTGAAGAATCCTCTCCACATCCTCCATCTCCTTCAACCTCCATTGAAGAACCTTTGAAGCTTCGCCCACCGAGGATTGTTCAAGGTCCGTCTTTAAGTCCTAGGAAGATGCCTGCAGAGGTAGACAAGTTCCCTGAAAGGGATTTTCTCATCTTTTTCATAGTTTGTTTAAACGCTTTGATACAGTCTATGAATCCTAGGCTAATTGTATACATGTGACAATTTTTCTCCATCTTTAATAATATTATAGTTTTTGTTCTATTCAAATTGATTCATTGATTTAATCATTATCTTACGCTTTATTCGATTGGTTTAACTCATTCAAAAGTCCAAAAATTAACTTGGCACATATTGCGAGCCGAATCTGACCTAGTCAGAGCCTAAGGGATTGACAACCCCTTAGTTGATGTGGCCTAAATTGCCGAGCCTTGGAGCTAGTATCAGCCTTACAAAGGAATCACGTACTAGGGATGTCAGAAGGATAAGTAGGGTTAATCACCTCGAGTACAAGTGACTAGGGTTAGGTTTTTAATCAATTGCCTTAATAAATCTATCTTCATTATTATCGTATCATCCCATGCTCTTTCGGGTAAATTCATTAGTGAAAGATCAATTAGGAGTAGAATAATTTAGCTAGGAGTAGAGTAATTCAACTAGGAGTGGATGAATTTAAACAAAACAAATCAAAACCCCCCAAAGCCTAAATAACATCACCCGACCGAGTAGATCGGTACTTGCAGCAGTAAATCCTGTGGATTCGATACCTGGACTTGTCCAGATTTTATTACTTGATAACGACGGGGTACACTTATCCCTTAGTGAGCCTTGCGGTCCGACGCCGTGAGGCGCATCAAGTTTTTGGTGCCGTTGCCGGAGATTTACTTTTCCAACAATATCGAACCAAAGGTCGAATTGTTAGTTTAGGCATTCCTTTTGTGAATATCCTTTGTTTATATCGTTTATACTTGTTTATATATAATTCTCTATACTTGTTGATATATAATCTTTTATACTTTTCTATACTTGTTTATATGTTAGGTTATACCTTTTTTATTTCTGTGTATATGTCATACAAATATAGCATGTTATCTTGTAAAAATCTGTACTACTTGTTTCGCCAGAAACGAATTTAAGTATTCATGTATGACTATGTAAATTGTATGATAAAATTATATACTAAATAGTTATACTTTCCTTCTCTAAGGAAAACATTTTTATTTTATTTATCTTTTCTTTTCAGCATATGCATACTCGATCAGCGGAAATACCGTGTGTCCCTCTTAATCTTGAACTTGAACGTACTCTTCGCAGGAGCAGGCAAATAGGAATCATCAAGCCAGATGAGATCATTGAACCAATCAAGATGATTGATGCTGAGACCAACAATACCAACAACAACAGGAACAGGAACATGAACAATGAGAATGCTGAAACGGAAGCTGACACCCGCTCGATGAGCGAAATCTTAGCACCACACCGACATCAGCACCTGGCTGGGATCGTTGCCCCAAACATTTTAGCTAATTCCTATAAAATCAAGTTCGGCATAATTCACTTGATTCAACAGACGGGATTGTTTGGAGGAGAAGTGCATGAAAGCCCGAATGATCATTTTGGATCGTTTTCTGATGTGTGCAGACACTATGAGAACAAATGGGGTCCCCCAAGATGTTGTCAGACTGAAGCTATTCCCGTTCTCACTGACTGGACAAGCTTTGGAATGGCTGAGATCGCTAGAGCCTGGGTCAATCACCACATGGGCAGGATTGGAGAAGGAGTTCTTATCTTACTACTTCCCTCCCTCGAAGACAGTGATGCTGAGGAGTGAAATCACTTTATTCCACTAACCCGAGCACGAAGTGCTCCACATGCCCTGGACCCAATTCAGAAAAATGATTCGCATGTGCCCTCATCATGACATTCCTAAACACCAGCTAGTGAGCATCCTCTATCACGGCTTGATGCCCACTAACCGAGTTACTGTGGACTCCGTTGCGGGTGGAGATTTGTTTAGGAAGACTGCAACAGAGGCGTACGATATGATCAATGAGCTGGTAAGGAAGAGTGTGCTATGGCAAGAGGAGAAACTCACTGGCCCCTCAAGGCAGCGGGTATTTGCTGTGGAAGACCAGGAACAGAGCCCAGTTGTTGCGGAGCTGAGCAGAAAAATGGACGTCCTGCTGGCTAAATTCAGCCAACCTCCCACCTGTGTACATTGTGGCGGCGACCACCATGGAAAGGATTGTCAAGTAGGTAGCCCTTTCGCTGGAGATGGGATGGAGATGGTGAATTATGTTGGGGGACAACATAGGTACAACCAGAACTACAATAACTACAACCCTAACAACAACTACAACTCCTACAACAACAAGAACAAGAATTACAGAAGGCCTCAGCACCCGAACTTATCTTATGGGAGCTCGAACCAAAATGTGCTAAGGCCTCCCAACGGCTTTGTCCAGGAGCATAGAGAGCAGGGGCTTGGCATGCCCCCATATCAGCAGCAGAACCAAGGGCCCGTGCCACCTTCCAAAGAACCTAATGAGGTGGTGACTCTCCTGAAAGAGATCTCAGCCAGGCTTGCTAACAACGAAGCCTTCTGCAAGGATCTGAGCAATCAGGTGGCTCAGATCAACATGGATAAACAGGAAAAGCTGCAGGGTTCTCTCTCAAGCACAACGGAGAAGAATCCAAAGATCCTGAGAAAGGATTGAGTAAAGGGGAAAAATCGGGTTTTCCCGGTTTTAATTCAAAATTGAACAATCATTTATGCTTTCAGTTTTTATTTCATTCTTTTTATGGATTTTGTTGATTACTTTCTCTTACATTTGTTTTTCGGTTGTCAGTTTTGAACCCCCCCGTATATGCTTTTCGTTTTCTCAGTAAAAAAAAAAGTTTTTCGGCCCCGGGGTGCCCAGCTCGCCGAGCTGACCAGTTCGGCCGAGACGGGCGGAGTTCGGGGAAAAATCCCCAAACTAATATATATATATATATATATATATATATATATAGGAGAAATCAAGTGTGACACATTTCTTATAGTGTGACAAACCTTATTATGTGACAAGGACCAATTTTATAATTAACCAAGGGAATGTGGTAAATTTGTAAATAAAAGGAAAGAGAAAATTGTTTTATTTTTTTTCTTTAAAATGCATTTTCCCAACTTTTCCAACCTCGTTTTTCAAAAAATTTTATACCGTTGGACTCATCTTAATTAAACGGTCATTTTAAGATCCATGAAGCTCAAGTAAAAAAAATTCCGGTGAACGGAATCCGGGTGGGCGTTTTTTGGAGAGCAAAAAAGTGTCCAGAAAATTCTCAAAAAATTTCAGAAAATGTAAAACATTATTCTAAGAAACTTTATTTCTTGGGTCGAAGCGATATTTCTTACGGTTTAGTCTCAATAAAACTTTTTACTTAATTTTATCCATTTTACACGCTTCAACAATTTGTTGGGTAAAAAATGTAAGGAATCTCGCTTTAAGCCAAGAATCAAAGTTTCTTAAAATAATGTTTTACATGTTTTGGAATTTTTTGATAATTTTCTGGACACGTTTTTTTTCCTACTTACGTTGTTCCAAATCAGTGTACCATTTGTTCCAACATAATACTTATATTGTTCCAACATAAAATTGTTTTATTTCTTTTCTTTAAAATACATTTTTCTGACATTTCTAACCTCGTTTTTCGAATTTTTTTGTACTATTAGACTCGTCTAAATTAGACAGTCATTTTAAAATGCTTGAAGCTTAAGTAAAAAAAAATTCCGGTGAACGGAATCCGGGTGAGCGTTTTCTGGCGAGAAAAAAAGTGCCCAGAAAATTCTTAAAAAATTCCAAAAAATGTAAAACATTATTATAAGAAACTTTAATTCTTGGGTCGAAACAGGATTTCTTACGGTTTAGTCCCAATAAAACTTGTTCCTTAATTTTATCCATTTTACATGCTTCAACAATTTATTGGGTCAAAACTGTAAGAAATTTCGCTTTGAGCCAAGAATTAAAGTTTCTTAAAATGATGTTTTACATGTTTTTGAATTTTTTGATAATTTTCTGGACATATTTTTTATCTTACTTACATTGTTCCAAATCAGTGTACCATTTGTTCAAACAGAAAAATGTTTTATTTCTTTTCTTTAAAATACATTTTCCCGACATTTCTAACCTTGGTTTTCAAAAAATTTTATACTATTAGACTCGTCTAAATTAGACGGTCATTTTAAGATCCCTGAAGCTCAAGTAAAAAAATTCCGGTGAACGGAATCCGGGTGGGCGTTTTCTGGTGAGAAACAAATTGCCCAATAAATTCTCAAAAAATTTCAGAAAATGTAAAACATTATTCTAAGAAACTTTAATTCTTGGGTCGAATCGAGATTTCTTACGGTATAGTACCAACAAATTGTTGAAGCATGTAAAATGGATAAAATTAAGGAAAAAGTTTTATTGGGACTAAACCGTAAGAAATCCCATTTTGACCAAAGAATTAAAGTTTCTTAGAATAATGTTTTACATTTTCTGGAATTTTTTGAGAATTTTCTGGGTACTTTTTTTCTCACCGGAAAACGCCCACCCGGATTCCGTTCACCGGAAATTTTTTTACTTGAGCTTCATGGATCTTAAAATGACCGTTTAATTAAGACGAGTCCAACGGTATAAATTTTTTTGAAAAACGAGATTGGAAAAGTTGGAAAAATGCATTTTAAAGAAAAAAAATAAAACAATTTTCTCTATCCTCTATATATAAGCTCATTGTCACACAATAAGCTCATTGTCACAACTTAAGTCCTTGTCACGCTGGATCTCACCCCTATATATATATATATATATATATATATATATATATGGGGATGAACATTCATCCCCCTTCTTCTTCTTCCTTTCTTTCCTTTTCTCTCTCTCAAACCCCTAACCTCCAAATCCTCAATTCTAACCCGAAATCGACAAACAAGGTATGAATTCTTACCTATTTTCAATTTCATACATGATTCTAAGGTTAGTTTTTAGTTTAAACTCTTGATTTTTGATTATTAGGTAAACCTAGGTTTTAGGATTCTTTACCTCTTTTTCAATTTTCACTTGCTTTGCTTGTTTCTCTTGGTTTTCTTGCAAATTAATGACTTTTTGATGATTGATATATGCTTTAAGTATGATTTTGAGTTTCTAATTTGTGTTTTTGAAGAAATCACTCAAATTGGGTATTTTCTCCGTTTGAGCTCAAAATTCGACTATGCGATTTATAGCCGAAACTTTGACAATAGGACTCTATTTTACATCCTTAACATATATTGGTCGCTGGGCCTCGCCAATTTTGCATGTATTAAGAGTTACGGGTTAATCACTAAATTTTAGGGACCAAAACCTTTACATTTTGGTCCCTAAGTCTCTAATTTTAGAATTAATCATGTTTATGAGTTGATTATTTGGGTGGTTTGGTATAACTATGTATATGAGCATATTCTGACTAGTCCGTTTTGGTCTCCCTTCTTATTCTCAGGAACTATGGGCAGAAAAGGCAAGGACAAGGTCGTTATAGAAAACGAGGTCGAATCCGACGTCGAGTTCATTGACGCTTTACAAGATAAGTATGGTTCCCCTTTTGGTTTGGCTAGTGTAGAAGAGGGGGAGAGGTATGAATGCTTTGCCAAGCAAGCCCATGCCCCCCGAATCATCATTGACCAAAACTACTTAGCATCTCTAGGGTTAGATAAGGATTTCAAGAAAATCCTAAGGTCTCAAGGCTGGTACCACCTAGCCACGAAAAAGACTGTCGCTTACGACAACTTTACACTAGAGTTCCTAAGTACCCTAAGGAAGGAACCGGCTAAGAGTAATGATTTATATTCCTTCCGGCTAAACAGGAAATCCTATCGCCTCCGAGAGCGGAAGATAGCAGCTTGTATGGGGGTTAAGAGCCCAAATGATGCAGTATCGGGTTTTGAAAAACCCATGACTGCAGAGCTCGCCTGGTACGAGATGACCAGGAAGTCAGGATATAGCTCCAGCACTGCTAGTTCGAGATCTCTACGAGATCCACTCTTGAATCTTGCCCATAAATTCGTGGCATATAACCTATTGGGCAAGCGAGAGGTAACAAGGTCTCTAGCACTGAGGTGCTTATACTGTGGTGTGTTGCAAATGATAAACCGGCTGACAATGTTAAAGCCATTTTTTAGGGTTTCCGTAGCCAAACAAGTAAAAAGCGTGGCTCCCTTAGGCTTGGTTATTTGGTAACCAACTTCATCAAAGACCAGTTCCCAAACACGGTCTTTGACGAAGAGGGTTACTATCCAACATTACTTAACTCCGATTTTCTAGGAAGATCTACTTTTCAGGCAGTATTGACTAGAGATCCAGCTCAAGGAGATAGCTCAAGCAGCCAGCCATGAAAACGAGCACGGAGACCACCACAGCAGAGGGCAGAAGAGGAAGAGCAAGTGGGAGCTGAAGAGGAAGGAGCTGCAACTGCAACAGAAGGGTACCAAACAGAGTATCAAGAGCCGGGGGTTCAGGCTCAACTCCAAGCCATGAACACCATGATGGCTGAGATGCGCAATCTCAACATGAAAACCTATGCTACTGTACAACATATGGATCAGCGCTTCACCTCTTTTGAGCAAACGATGGACCGGAGACTATCCAGATTAAAACATGTGGCAGCGGACTACTGTGAGCGCTATGGCATGGAATGGCCATACCCCATACCCCATGACCGATTAGTAAGTTGTATTCTCCACCCTATGGTTTTATATGCAATGTTGGAACTTATTGCATGATTTAAGTGTGAGGAGGAGGGTAGACAAACTTACAAAAATTGTATAAATTTTTTAAAATTTTGTTGCGTCGTGTCTAGTTTAGGTTAGCGTTTTTGGGTTTTATTTATGCTTTATTTATGTTTTTGCTTGTTTAGGACCTAAAACCGAGAACTTCCTTCGAATCTAAATTTCGTTACTTGTTTCTGGGGACTGAGAACCGAATCTAAAATTGCATGACAACTAGTTTAGGTGTAGCACACAATCATTGTATCTGTAAGAGCATGAGCTAAAGATTGCATTTAGACTCTACTTTTGAAGAAATGCTAAAATCAGTACTTAGGTAGATAATTTAAGAATTGAAGGCATGTGATATTGAATTTGAGCTTGGGGAGAACTAATAAACACAAAATTGAAACCCAAGAATTATGAGTTGAATTTGAGCCCAAGAGCGAACATCAAAAAGATCTTTTTCTTGACATTTTTGTGTGAATGCTTTGACTTGTGGAAAGATTACAGATTTTGCACCTAATACTGAGTTGAACCTGCATGCAATGATTTGAGATGATAAATGATGAATCAGCCTCATTAGAATTAACCTTTTTCTTTACCTTATTTTCTCTTTTTCATCTACTCTAGGAAGCCCATTTGAGCCTGTATTTTGTAGCTTGTAGTTTTTCTTTCATTCTAACCCAATTTTTTGCAAACTATCACTTAGTTTGTTACCTAACCCGAGTTTTTGCAAAGCTCATATTGAGTCTTTATTTTCTTCTAGCGTTTTCTCTTTGTTTATGGCATTATAGTAGCAAGCCAAAAGGCTAAGAAGTGAATGAGCATCATTATCCAAAAAAAAAAGGAAAGAGGGAAAAGAAAAAGAGACGAACAAAAAGGGAAGATCTTCATTCCCTAGTTCTTAAAATTAGAACGTCTCAGAAAAAAATATATATCAATATATATCTAGAAAGAAACAAAAAGCTCAATCACTTCATATTCGCTAAAGCCATTTTAAACTTTGTTTTTCTAGCGCTAGAACTCCTAACCTTTGTTGTACCTTTAACCCTCTAACCACATTACAACCCCAATTCGAGGCTGTTTTTGATATCATCGGAGTCATGTAGCATAGTAGAGGAACTCGGATGAACGTGCAAAATCAACGTAATCCTAAGCAAGAACATAAGCCGGGAGTAAACACTTTAGCCACTAAAATTGTGTGAATTGAGTGAACTACCCATGGTGAGGTGTTTTACTTAGCTATCCCTTTAAGCTCGTTTAATTGAACATGTATCCTTTTCTTAAGAATGTAACCTGTGATAATTGAAATGCGGATTTTGGATATCGTGTCTCTACTTTGTACTTCCGAATGCATGTAATTACAGATGCTCGAAATTGTGTCACGCACCTAGTAAAAGCAGGAGATTTCCTAGCTTGCTTATGATTGCGGGTTTAGTTTTTTAGTTTACTTAGGGACGAGTAAAGTTTTAAGTGCGAGGAGGTTTGATAGGGGTCAAAAACCCTATCTTTGGGTACGGTTTTAGGACGGTTTTTAGCTTAGTTTTGCTAATAAGCGAGTAATTCTCGTATTTATATGCTTTTGTGTGAGTTAGATAGAATTTGTATATGTTCTGTCTACTTTTTGTGGTTTAGGCTCGTTTTCTGATCATTTTAGGCAAATATGGCCAAATTAACATGTACGTCAAGTTTCAATTATCTTTTATGGCTAATTGGTCCGCCAAAAGTCGCACCAAACGGAGTATTTACTCAAAACAAGCGATTGACGGGTCAATGTAGCCTCGAAACTAATGTCATTTGGAGTTTACATGCATGTGTAGGCTAAAACAGGAACGAGTTCGGGTGAAAATTGCGTTTCGGGACATCCGACAGTCACACAAGGCGTTCTGGGCACTCCCGCTCGTCGAAACTGGCCTTTTTGGGCCAGATCGGCGAGCTGACCTGTGGGAATCAGCCAAAAGACTGATTCCCAGCCCCACGAAGCCACGATCTGTCCCCACTCTTCCCACCTGCAAAAGGAAACAAATTAGGTCAGAACGAGGACCCAGACCGCGACTATAAATAGAACCATTAGTTTCAATTGTAAAATATCTTTCATTCTTGTAATTTACTTTAGCCTACACCCTTGAAGAATCCTCTCCACCTCCTCCATCTCCTTCAACCTCCATTGAAGAACCTTCGAAGCTTCGCCCACCGAGGATTGTTTAAGGTCCGTTTTTAAGTCTTAGGAAGACGCATGCAGTGGTAGACAGGTTCCCTGAAAGGGATTTTCTCATCTTTTTTCATAGTTTGTTTAAATGCTTTGATACAGTCTATGAATCCTAGGCTAATTGTATACATGTGACAATTTTTCTCCATCTTTGATAATATTATAGTTTTTGTTCTGTTCAAATTGATTCATTGATTTAATCTTTGTCTTACGCTTTATTCGATTGGTTTAGCTCATTCAAAAGTCCAAAAATTAACTTGGCACATATTACGAGCCGAATCTGACCTAGTCAGAGCCTAAGGGATTGACAACCCCTTAGTTGATGAGGCCCAAATTGTTGAGCCTTAGAGCTAGTATCGGCCTTACAAAGGAATCACATACTAGGGACGTCAGAAGGATAAGTAGGGTTAATTGCCTCGAGTATAAGTGACTAGGGTTAGGTTTTTAATCAATTGCCTTAATAAATCTATCTTCATTATTATCGTAGCATCCCATGCTCTTTCGGGTAAATTCATTAGTGAAAGATCAATTAGGAGTAGAATAATTTAGCTAGGAGTAGAGTAATTCAACTAGGAGTAGATTAATTGAAACAAAACAAATCAAAACCCCCCCAAAGCCTAGATAACATCACCCGACCGAGTAGATCGGTACTTGCAGCAGTAAATCCTGTGGATTCGATACCTGGACTTGTCCAGATTTTATTACTTGATAACGACGGGGTACACTTATCCCTTAGTGAGCCTTACGGTCCGACGCCGTGAGGCGCATCAGTAATCTCGGTTGAACCACGAAAGAAGCTTCGGGTTAGGAAACGATCGACTCTAATACCAACTAATATAGATTCATGATGATAATGATGGTTTTGATCTTAAACCAATAAAAAAATATATTCACTAGCTAAAATTAGTTGGAAATAATCCGTAAAGGTTGATAACCTTGAATCCAAAGAGGAAAATGTATTTGATTCATAAAAGTTGCTCTGTTCTTACAAAAATTGGGCTTAAATACTTACCTAACCCTAGGAAAATAAAGAGCCATCCCCTCTTACTTTACAATCTCAATTAGTAATATTGGTAGGCTTTACAACAACATTGCAGAATAGTAATTAAACATAAATAACAAGACAATAATTTAAGAATGGCAAAACAATAAATAAGTAGTGGCAAACTTGTGACAAGCTTGGTCTTCCTTAACCACTAAGTTGAGCCACACATCATGAGATCTATTCATATGGTGTGTGGCTGGATCTTGAGATAGTTCATACCAGCCTTCGTTCAACTCAATGTGTGCAGAATATTCAAGGGCTGTCATCTTTCTAACTCACACGATGTGTGGAATAAGTGATACATCGTGTGGCTTATTCCTCAAAGAGACAAGGAGTCGCAGCTATGGCGTGTGGGATTCCATACACTGTGTAAAAATCTTTGCATGTGTTATAGTATTAGTTCATTTGGGCTCACAACAAGTGGGCCCACTATGAATTGTGATACTCGGGCAAGCCTCGACCCAGTATGGATAAGATCCATCAGGGGAAGTTTGGGCTTTCCGTTCTTCGGTCATTACGGTATGACCGAAGATGGACCAATCAGAATGATCGACTCCAAGTGCACGCTTCTCACGTTCATAAATACAGTAGCGCGTAAAGATAGAGTCTGTTGACCTATCAGAAGCTGCCACGTGTTTATGAATCATCTTTCATTATCTATAAATAGCCAAACCACTACAGAGTTGAGGTAACTGGTTCTAACTACTTGAAATACTTTCTAAGTCTTTTATATTTTCTCATTCTATCAACTGACTTCATCATCGGAGAGGGTTCGCCAGACTCCGACCCCTTTTCTGATGTTTCTTGTGTTTCAGGTGACCGAAATCTTGATCGTGAAGATAGGTTACAAAGATACGGTAATAGCATGCATCCCCTCCTTCTAATTTGCTCACACGACGTGTTGAACATGTGCGCCCAGTTTTACTCTTGGGCTGTTTTCTTTGTCACGATGCCCTCATCACCCAATTCATGTGTTTCCTGTTTTCTCTAATTTTGAAGCCTTTCTTAAAAGAAAATTTTCCAATGATAATTTGATGCGGATATTTTATTCATTTTTGGATAATTCTAGGTGTGCTTAAGCTGCATATTTATTTTGAAGCATTTTGCTTTCCATTTTCCTAGGGTTTTATGTTTTGTTCATTTCCTCACATTGGATTTTTTAAATGACTGTTCAAATTTTCTGTATTGCCATAAAACCTTGGGATATTCCTTATGAAATTTTTACCTTGATTCCAGTTCAAGAAATTTATTAGTAAATATCATTAGAAATTACATATAAAAATAACATAACATATTCTTATATTAAAATGTTACTATAATCACTTATTATGCGATTTCGCAAAAACTTGAGATTCAGAAGGGGTGTAGAGCTCTAAGAAGCAACATGGAAATGAGAGAAAAACAAAGGAATGCCCAATAGAGAATAAGATGAGTTAAACAATGTTGATTAAAAGGGGAATTTTGAGTTTTTTAATCTGTGCTGTTGTTCAACTGACATTGGTCTTGTCATCTGACAAGTTTGGTTTTGTCTTGTCATTTGACAAGTTTCTTCTTCTCTTCTCAATTCTTGCATCAAAAGTTCTTTTTTCCATCTATGACATCATCAAGTAATCACTCTAGATAATATATTCTAGCTAAGATATGAGCTTTTCAAGGAAATCTCAATCCTCAGCTAGCCGGGGTCATGTCTATTAAAGAAGCTTTAAGTTGGTTTAAAATGCATCGCCCCACTGAGAAAATTCAAATTCAGTCGGATTGTCTCGTCATAGTCAATGCAATTCAAATGGGTTTAGAAGGTCATTCGTATTTAGTTAACATATTATTTCTAATTATATTCATTTATTACGAGATTTAGACATGTGTTTTATCTCTTTTATTAAGCGTTTAACGAATTCGGATGCCCATGCTCTAGCAAAAGCGGTCAATTCTGTGTCTGTTCGGGGTGAGTAGGCATGTCCACCACCATTTCTTAGCAATATCCATTCATCTGATTTAAGGTAATAAAACTTGACATTATTTCAAAAAAAAAATTGCAATAATAACGATGTTGAATTCACTCATTAAAATATAATAATAACGATAATGAAGTGATTCATTAAAATGTAATAATAACGATGGTGAATTTATTCATTAAAATTTAATTATAACAATGGTGAAGAATAGAGAAAACGACCATTTATTCGATCATTAAAATGTCATAATAACGACGGTGAATTATGTATATAATGACCATTTATTTACTCATTAAAATATCTTAATAACGACGGTGAAATTAGTTATTAATGACGGTCATTGTTGTCCTAGTTATTTAATAGTAAGGACAGGTTGCACACGGTCGTTGTTTAGTTTTAACGATAGGACACGATATACCATCATTAATACCTTTAATGTCAAAAATTGTAACAAGGATGGATGACGGTAGATACAATCGTTATAAGTTAATAACGATGGTAATTAACGACGACTCTCGTTATATATCGAATTTCTTGTAGTGAATATTAGTTTTGAGTTTAGTTTAGTGGCTAATGAATCATTTTTGGATTGACACGAATTTTTTTGGATTGGGTTAGGGGTGACATGTTAACTCCGAAAATAACACGAATATTTAAACTTATTATTGTATTCTCTCGTGTTTTACATGCCATATTTATTAATAAAGGTAATAAAATTATAATTATTACTTGCAAACACGACTCGAACCTCCTATATCGTTATAAACACATTACATGGCCTCCCCAATATAATACTAACATAATTTTTTATGATTAGTGTTAGAATATTAATCCAAAAATTACATAAAATATTTAAAAGTAGTATCATATCCTCCTATATTTTTAATAGTCATCATTAATACTCGTACATAGTAAAATTACATGTAATACGAAAAAACGATGCGAAATCGACACTAACTCGATTAAGTTAATATGATTATGACCAAAATTTTTTAGATTGAGTTATGGTTAATTCACTTTGACACTAACTTAAAATTGAAATGACACGAATACAATACGAAATCGATAATTGTTACTTCTAACTAAAAATGTCATATAATTAAATATAAAAAGAATAAAAGAAAATTCAATGCCTTTTAAAAGATTTCTAGTCACTACGTAATCTGTTGGGGATCTTCAAGAAACAGATAAGGAAAAAAACCTCACAAAATCTATAAAAGAAGGAAACCAACCAAAGAGAATAAAAAAACCATTAAAAATATAAAACACACATAAAACAATAAAACATATACTTATTAGCTGTATTTGTCTTAATGGACCCATAAGCATATTTGTTAGTTTATATATGAGTTGATTCAATGCCTTGTTCAATTTTGTTACTGCATAACGATTATAAAATTAAAATACACAACTGAAAATATATTATTGTAATCAAATTTGACTTAATTAATTCTATAGCCTATTGGCAAAGATACGTGGCAAAGAAATCTGCTTGATTTGTTTATTAAAAAAAAAAAATTTAATCTTTTGCAATTTGTACATAAATGACTAATAAAAGGTAAATGAATGAAAAATAATAAGAAACAATATAAATATAAAAACCCATGTGGTTTCTCAATTTATAAATATAAAAATGTGGCATTGTTTTACAAAGTTAACAACTACAAAAAAATTTGACTAACCACATTAGTTTTGGATGACATGATAGACTTTAATGATTTGGCACATTGAATTGTTTATTTGCTTATGTGTCATTCACTTTGATAAAGTGACATGTTGGCTCTGTTTGGTAAAGAGTTTTTTAAAGAAAAATTAAACGTTTAAGCTATTTAGAGGTTTTGACTAGTCAAATATCTAATAGTGTTGTTTGGTGAATAGAGGTTTGAAAGAGTTCATTGGATCTAAAAAGCTAATTTTGAGAAAGCTTATTTTAAGAGTTTTTTCAATTAGCTTATTGCTCAATCTCTTTTTATGGATATTTTTACTCTTAATTAATACTCTTTAATTTCAAATAAATGACTTATCATGTCCTAATTTATCATTTTACATAAACAGCTATTAGCAATCAACTAAGTTTTACCAAACAAGTTCACACAATCCGCTAGTCAGATCAATTAACCAAAAAAATAATCAGCTAATAGCTAACGTAATAAGCTATCAGCTAACAGTTAATTGCCAAACAAGGCCGTTGACTTGATGATATAGCGTGTTGATTTGATGATATTGTGTGTTTATTGGATCATCTCTTATTTATTGGAAAATAAAAAAAAGCTATCGCAAGCAAATCTTTTACAGAATCCGAATAGCAAAGCATAATATCAACCTGTTGCGAGCGTAAATGAATTTCTTATCTCTTGGCAAATTCAAACTGCATGTTTCTTATCGTCTCACTCTATCCTATGACAGCCAATCTATCATTGTTATTGCCAAGAACCCAGTGTTCCATGGCAAGATCAAACATGTTGAAATTGATTGTCACTTTGCTAGAAACCATGTTGAATAAGGTTTTCTAAATCTCACACATGTCAGTACACATCATCAACTGACATACATCTTTACTAAGCAGCTAAGCCAATTGCCTTCTTTGTCCAAGTGGGTATTGTTATGCTCTCACAAGCTCCGTCTTCAAGAGGCATGTTAACAAGCTCCGTCTTCAAGAGGCATGTTAACATATAGGTTCATATATCAACTGATGCATTCCATATATCATACATCTTAAACTAGCTGATCTGTTCATTCTTTCTGTTAAAATAGTTACGACAACTGTTAGTTACTTTTAATAGTATTAGCGCCACCATCAATGATCTGTTAATTCTCTTGCTTCTTCTTTTTCTGTTTTGCTTATTATGGAAGCATTATAATATGTAGATCCTTTCTTTATCATTTCTCAATCATTTAAGTAAATAATATTGAGTTTCATTTCTTAACATTTATTTCTTTCCTTCATATTGCTTATAGCTTTATCTAATTATCAAGTTAAATAACGCAATGTTTAGTTGTAAACATTGTCTAAATGTTATCTTAGCTCAAATAAACTAACTAAAAAAAATCCAAAGAGCGTTTTATCTAGAATCTTTGCATTAGATATACATGAATATGAGCAGTCAAATAAATTTAGCTAAGCAATGTTTTAAAGCAACACTTTTTGAAAAATGATTGCAATAGATAATCCATGGTGTAGTGCAAAGTATCTCATCTTTAATGCACATAATTTCAATATTCTCATCTTCATCCTTAAAAATATGCTAATTTAGGCATCACATAATTTCAATATTCTCATTTCTATCCTTAAAAATCTGCTAACTTAGGCATTAGAATGGAATCGTTAGATCCCGACCCCTCGTTTGACTAATTTTTGTGTCTTATTACAGGATATCTCAGTCTTGAACCACACCTCGCGAGATTCCTCCTAAGTTTTCCGCATCAAGCGATTATTTAGTGTTTAGTATTTTAGGATGGTTGAAAATGGTATTGTATAGGAAGAGCATTTTAAGAATATTTAGGATACTAGGGGCGTTTTAGTATATTTAGAATAGGTAGACGGTTTTGTGTTTAGGTGAGATCTCCATATTAAAATGGGAATGAGTGGTTGAGTCGAGATTACTGGGTAGAGGGGAAATAGCCAAAACAATCTTAGCAAATAGCCAAAATAGAAACTATATATATATAAAAGAACGAAATTGATTTTAAAAAAAAGAAAATGAAATTGAAATGATTAGTCATCTATATATAATATAAAACAGTAACGATGGAACTGAGGTGTCACTTCCTCTTTTTTACTGATAAAAAATATAATATAATATATAATATATTAGTTTTTATTTTATTATTATATTTATCTATAAAAATATTATTTAAAGTAAATGTGAAAATCAAATAATAATATTTAATTTATATAACACATTTATGTCATTAATTGTAATTATTAGATTGTATTTTTATTAATATTTATATATTAAGATGAATCTGTGCATCGCACGGGCCAAAAACTAGTTTTTTCTTAAAAGGATTATTATTATTAGTATTATTAAAAACCAAAGTTAGCCAGGAGAGTGCGGATTTAACCTTAACGTACAAAATGATGCAAATTAACCATAACGTTTCCAAGCAAGATCAATTTTAGTTCTACGTTATCAGAAATTTAAAAAGACTGGACTGTTTTTTAGACTTTTCAAACATCAATTATGTCTGATATATATAGTGGGTTATTAACATAATCCTGATAAAACGGTAATAATTAGGTCTGCCACATATAAATTAATCATAATTTTTTTTTATCAAATTATCTAAAATATTTATTGTATTACTAACAAAAAGTTACGAAACTATTTCAGTTTATCGATAAACTTATTTGAAATATCTCATGCGACAGTTGAATAACAGTCATACCGTTTTTTTCAAATTTTTAGTAACGTAAAACTGAAATTAATCTTACTTGAAAACGTTAGGGGTTAAATTTACACAATTTTATACGTTAAAACTAAATCTGTACTTCTCTTAAAATGATAGAACTAAATTGGGTCTTATCCTTATTATTAATAATAATGAATTTTGTATACGCATCGATGCTTCCTTATTTGATCATAGGAATTTATTATTTTTTCAAGTGGTATATATATTTGGTCATTGGCTTGGCTCTTTGTCCATATTCTAACATTCAAAGAATCAAGTTAGTTCTACTTGAAAAATCTCCCACTCTCATTTGAATTGGTCACAAATTCTATATTTTGAAATACATTGCGTAAATTAATTGATATAATTTCTACACTTTTATTTCTTAATACTAATTATTGAAGTGATATACATTTTTTTTTAGTTGGTGGGACGTAAACTGCAGTAAAAAATTTAAGAATTATTCTTCACTCCTAATATGTGAAAATTAATTTTCTCGATTACGTTTCGTGAATCTTATCAATAAAAACATAATAATTACATAAAAAAATTTCTTTATATTAATTATTTTTCAATGAAATAGCATGCACCTCAATCCACCGGATCATCATAAAATTACTCAATAAAACTTGACATTTTGTTTTTCCATAATAAGCAAAACTATTGTTAAACGGAACAAAATATGTCCAAAATTTATATTATCCTTTTTACATTATTCAACTTCTAATCGGAAAATAACAGAAAAAGAAAAAGAATATATATATTCTAACATTTCCAATATTTCTAACATTTCTAACATGTCCAACATCATCGTACTATCTTCATTATGCACAATAATAAAGTTTGGCCTTCTTACTGTATGAGCCATTGGGGCCCTTTGATGCAGGTTAGGTGGTGCTAGGTTCCTCCTTGGTGGAGGTGTGGGTTGTCATTGAGGTTGGAGCATCAGAATCTCTTCATTTCTCTGTTGATGACCTCCGACGGGTTATTAGATCATATTTCACACTTCTAATTGGAACCTCTCCATGGATGCTCTCATCTCTTCCACAAACTGCTGGTGTTGCTCCCTTAGTTTGGTTCTCAACAAGTCTTTAATCTTCTTGTCTTGTACCTATATAGCTTCTTGTGGTAACCTCGATTGAATCATTGCTAAAAGAAGTCTCGGGTTAGGAAATGATCGGCTCAAATAATACAAATTCATGGTGATAATGATGATTTTAATCTTAAACCAACAAAGAACAATCTCTTCACTAGCCAAGACCAGTAGGAAATAATCCCAAAGATTGATAAATCTTGCTTCCAAAGAGAAAATTGTGTTTGATTTCATAAAAGTTGTTCATCCTTATATAAAAAAAAGGGGTTTAAATACATCCCTTAACTAGATAAGAAAAGACCCCAAAATTCTTACTAGGCTTACAAATTTGAATTACGCACTAAGGGTAAAATGGGAGAAACTAAACAAATGGTAAATCAGTAAATAGGTCTAAATGGAAAAATAGTAAATGTTAGTTGGAAAAACAGTAAATAAGTTGGGGGAGACAATGCATGAATCATAGAGCTTGGTCGCTAAGGCAGCCCACACGATGTGTGATGGTTGACACGCCGTGTGGTCCTTCTGTTGTTGGTTCCCGCTCAGTTGAAGTCTCCCAAATGACGTGTGATGGGTTGAAACGTCATGTGACCCTTTCCCTATTGGTTCATCCTCATTCGAAGCACCCCACATGATATATGATGGGTTGACACATCGTGTGGCCCTTCCCCTATTGGTTCCTCATCTTTCAAATCGGTTCACATGGCGTGTGGAATATTTCACACATCATGTGATTCCCCCATCACTCTTCGTTCGACTTGCTTTTTGAGATGTCCTCATCACAACAACATCCTACAATCAACAACCCTCATCACACCCACAACACTTCGAATCACCATTCACTTCTCAGCGACCATCACAGTCGTTTGTCACCAGTTCATACCTCTTCTCCAACTGGCACGACAACTCTTACCCCGAATTACACATAACCCCAATCTTCAATTTCCCACCCTGACATTCCTCTCCCTATGCAATAATCGCCCACAACCGACCCGTTAGGGTTTGCCTCAGCCTAACTTACAACCTCCTGGTTTGATCCAGACCTCAAACCAAAACTTAGATTATCATCATCCCTCCATGGCTGCCCAACTTCAGAATACTATACTTATCTCATACCCTATCCCTCCCCAACAATTCACCATGAATTATACCTCCCTCATTTACTCTAATAACCTCTCAACATCAATACTTTTTCCTCACCATCCCATCAAACATTACAATCAACATCAAGTTAACACCTCACAACTTTCAGTCATCGAAAATGAGCATGGAGATAATTCTATTGTCACCGTCTCTATGATCATATCATTAGTAATACCCGCATCCACTCAAATAAAGAATGACCAATACACTAATTATTGTATTTTTAGTCCGACCATACGAAATCCTTTTGCTCTAATACATAACCTTCGTTATTCTTGCTCTTTAAAAATTATACAACATAAATGGAATTTCTACTTTATTCTTTCACATTTATTTGTATGAAATCCAATTTTATAAACCATATCAATTGATTGCAACTGATATATTTGAACATACCAAATTGATAGCAATTTTTTCCTTTTTCGTTTTTTATGTTTTTTAATCTTATCCCCCCCAAACATATCCATCCAAAACACACATATATAAAATATATCTATATTTATAGATGGCAAACACCTACATATTTAGGACATGTTGCAGGACACATGTTGTCCTGCTTGTCTATATATATATAATTTATTAATATATTTTTTATTATAATTACACAAAGATAAATGAAGTGTTTAATCATTCTTAGTTTTAACGTGTATCGGATCCTATCATAACTAATGCACCGGATTCCATCAAACTCCAAATTAAGCGAGAACAGTATTAAAATGAGTGATCTTTTGGAAAATCCTCGTGTTGCATTCCAAAATTTACGTTAAAAAAAGCTAATAAATAATTAATTAAGTTATGATTTTAGTGTAGCTGATGAAGTATAGTAATTATCTATTCTGAAGTATTTATTTTTATAAGCAGAAAAAACCTTTTTAGTGCAGGTAGTGGGTAAGAACGAAGTCGTCACTCATGTGTCTGTATCTGAATTCAAAAAACTCAACTCTTTAAACCCTAAAATTAGCAAATAAAATTATTATATAATAGACCCACTGGGATTTTCTTAAACTATATATAGGCTGCTTTGATTCCATCAATATTTTTTACACACTTGCTTTTATCCACAGTTGAAAATTACATGTAATTTGACTAATCATAATTAAGAAAAGTTCAATTTGACGTCTGGAATATAATTAAGAAAAATCTCCTCCTCCTTGCCTATATATATGAGATTATTTGTTTTCATTACAGCAACAAGAAACATTAACAATGGTTTCGTTACTACTTTCGGGTTTAAAGTCTCTCGTGAATTCACATGTGCATCGTTTTATCCATCGAGATTTTCATCATGTTGTGGCTAGGATGACCATCCTCGACACATTTCTTTTTCTTGTAAGTAATTATATATTCTAATTTATCATACTATTCTTAATTAGTGTTAATTACTATACTAATTAATTTATTTGATGCTGCTGCAGATAGTGCACTCGGTGGATAAGCTAGGGATATGGCCTAAGTTACCTGTTTTCTTAAGTTTGATTTACCTGGCTATGCGCCGCCATCTTCATCAGGAATACAACCTTCTCAACGTTGGTAAAACTCCGGTGGGCGTGCGGTTTAATCCGGTGGATTATCCGTACCGAACGGATGATGGAAAGTTTAATGATCCCTTCAATGAAGGTGTAGGAAGTCAAGGAACTTTCTTTGGCCGAAACATGTTACCTGTTGATCAGAAAGATAAGGTACGAAGGGAAACTCTTCTTTACTAGCGTTTCTGTGTTTCGTGATAAATTTTGTTAATTTGATGATGTGGATGCAGCTGAAGAAGCCGGATCCGATGGTGGTAGCAGCAAAATTACTAGCAAGAAAAGAAATGATAGATACAGGAAAGCAATTCAATGTGATAGCAGCTTGTTGGATTCAGTTTATGATTCATGACTGGATTGATCACTTGGAAGATACTAACCAGGTAACTCTCTATTCCGTTTAGAACTTGTGAACTTACAACCTGTCTAATTTATTAGTCCTCTAAATTTGTTTAAAGTAAATATTACTTTCTAAATTTACTTAGCCTTTGTTTGGGAGTTTGGAGTTTAATGGAAGAGAGAGTTAAAACTTAAAAGGAGGTAATGGAAAGGAAATGGAAGTGATGGAAAGGAAAGTTAAAAATTAATGTTGTTTGGGAGTTTATAGGATGGAAATGGGGTTAAATGTTTAACCTCGTTTGGGATTTTAAATATGGAGGGGAAGGAGGTTAAATTTACTGACAAGAAATTTTAAAAAACTTTACGTTACTCCCATTAATCTCCAATTTGGAGATTAGAGGAAGTAAACATTTAACCTCATTAATCTCCATTTACTTTCAAAAAATAACTCTCAAACAAGGTTAACTTAATACTTAACCTTTCATTACTCCCATTTACTTCCGTTAACCTCCTCCCAAACAAGGGCTTAGAGTGATCCATTTACTCTGAATTTTAGTGGCGTTTTTATTTATTTATTTTTTCAGCGTTTTTACTTTTATCAACTCAATTTATTTATCAATAAAATTCCAAGAGTTACAGTACCATAAGTAATTATTTAGTTTTCATTTTTTAAATTGATAAGCAAGATAAAAAAAAAAGTAATATTTATATTATTTCTAACAATAATTATAAATTCATTTGACATCTGAGCAATTGTACATGGTTGTATTACTTTTTTCTTGGTAACCACATATATATATATATATATATGGTCAGGTTTTAAGAGTTGGAAAATAAATAATTCAAAAAATAAATAAAAATATTAAAACAATAAGAAACAACAACTTCAACCCTTGGGATTTTGGTCAATGTCTAGTTTATTTTATTTTGTTTTTAGATTTCTTTTAGATGCTCTTTTCCTTTATATATTCAATGTATTATTCTTTTATGCATATATATCAAGATTTTTAAATTTTATGCTACTCAACTATTTAGCCTCTTCATTTATTTCATTTATTATTATTTTTTTATATGTAAGTATAAAAATTATTATAGTTATATAAGTAAAAAAAATGAGATCATGGAGTAATACACCCAATCAATTAAAAGAGGGAAGCCTACCACTTTATTAGAAGATTATTGGTGTTAAGAATAAAAGTGTATAAATGACATCAATGGATTGATAAATAAAAATATAATAGAATTTCTGATAAAAAAAACTTGTATTTTTAATTTTCAAATATAATCAATATACTTGTAATGAAATTTATGTAGCATATATATAGACACCAATATTTTTATCCTTATATATATCAGTATAAAAAATTATTTTTATTTTCTAATTTTTTTTATTCTCATTTACTTATAATTTAGGGCGGTTTGTTTTATATGTAGTTGTTGTTTGCTGTTACGGTTTCCTCTTTGCTGTTGGAAAAAACTGTTTTTTTCAAAAAGCAGGGATTTCATGCATTTTTGAAAAGCTCATTTTCAAGTGTAAAATGCAAACATAAGTTCACTAATCAAACACTTAAAATTTTCACTTTTAAAGTCAAAAGGCAAACAGTAGCATGAAAATGAGCTACCAAACACTCTCTTAATATAACTTTACTTCTAATTTTATCATTTTTAAAATATTGTCCATTCATTTTCTTAATGAAAAAAGAGCTAATACGCGGCAAAATAAAAGTTTAATAATTATATAAAATAAATTAATTATTATATATTAAAGAAATTAGGATTATGTTGAAATAAAAAATAATTTTATCATTAAAAATAGGCAAAATGTAATTTATTATTTTAAATTTTATTTAGTCCAACATTAAATAGTCAAAAGAAACAAAATTAAAACTTAAAACTATATAATTATTTCTCCAAAAGCACATAATTGACTTCTATAATATGTAAGGCATAAAAACTAACAAATTATCCTATTCCAAATATAAAGTATATGGTTTAATTCGTGTTATTTTCATGATATTATACAGATTGAACTGATAGCTCCAAAAGAAGTTGCAAGCCAATGTCCCCTTAGTTCTTTTAAATTCTACAAGACAAAAGAAGTTCCTACAGGCTTTCATGAGATAAAGAGTGGTGCATTGAACATTCGTACACCTTGGTGGTAAGACCATTATACTATATTATTGAAGATCCATTATATATATGATGTAGAGAGATTGATAATATTAATTAATTAAATGGATATTCAGGGATTCAAGTGCAGTATATGGAAGCAACACAGAAAAGGTAGAGAAAGTGAGAACATTCAAAGATGGAAAGCTGAAAATATCAGAAGACGGACTTCTTCAACGTGATCAAGATTGTATCGCAATTTCTGGTGATGTTCGCAATAGTTGGGTTGGTGTTTCTGTTTTGCAGGCTCTCTTTATTAAGGAGCATAATGCAGTATGTGATGCTCTTAAGAAGGAATATCCAAACTTAGATGATGATGAGTTATACAGGCATGCAAGATTGGTAACATCTGCTGTAATTGCAAAGATTCACACTATTGATTGGACTGTTGAACTTCTTAAAACCGATACTTTACATGCAGGAATGCGTGCCAACTGGTAATTAAACAAAATGATGCATAATTGGAATAAGTTGTTTACTTTTTTTTTTATCGAATTGAATTGAGTTCGGTAAACTAAAATCAATTGTTTAGTCAAATTTAAAATATTTTTCTTTTTTTATTCAGTTCAATACAATATTTCCATCTATCCATTCCAAGCCTAATATTTTTATTCCATTTCAGGTATGGATTGTTGGGAAAGAAATTCAAGGATACATTTGGACATGTAGGAAATGCATTCCTTGGAGGTCTAGTGGGTACAAAGAAGTCTGAAAATCATGGAGTTCCATATTCTTTAACTGAGGAATTTGTGACCGTTTATAGGATGCATCCACTCCTACCCGATACTCTTGCTCTTAGGGACGTTTCAGCTCAAACCGGTCCTAACAAATCTCCACCCTTGCTTAATCAGTATGTATTTTATTTATATTATCATTAAAATTGATGATTTGAGTAGATAAATTGATGTACATATAATACACAGGATGCCAATGGAGAACTTGATAGGGTTGAAAGGAGAAAAGGTCCTACCTGAAATTGGATTCACTGGATTATTGGTGTCAATGGGTCACCAAGCCTGTGGTGCACTTGAGCTTTGGAATTATCCTCAGTTTCTTCGAGATGTAATCCCACAAGACGTTGATGGCCATGAAAGGCCTGATCATGTCGATCTAGCTGCACTTGAAGGTACATATTTATATTATTTGACTTGTTTAATTAATTAAACGTATACAATTAATGAATTTATATGTGCAGTTTATAGAGATAGAGAGAGGAAAGTTGCAAGGTATAATGACTTCCGTAGATCTCTACTTCTGATTCCCATTTCCAAATGGGAAGATCTAACTGATAACAAAGAAGCTATTGAAGTACTAAGAGAGGTGTATGATGATGATGTGGAAGAGCTTGACATTTTAGTTGGTCTTTTGGCTGAAAAAAAGATAAAAGGATTTGCCATTAGTGAGACTGCTTTTACCATATTTCTTCTGATGGCTACAAGGAGACTAGAGGCAGACAGGTTCTTCACAAGCAATTTCAATGAGGAAACATACACAAAGAAAGGATTTAAATGGGTGAATACAACGGAGAGTTTGAAAGATGTAATGGATCGTCATTATCCTCACATTTCAGACAAATGGCTTAACTCTACAAGTGCTTTCTCTGTTTGGGACTCTCCTCCTAATGCTTACAATCCCATCCCTATCTACTTTCGTGTTCCATAGACGAAATTTGGCATCCATAATCATATTATATATAATATGTTGCATTCAATCTCTTTATTTCTTTATTTACTTGTTGTATTTCAAGTTATAATTTTTGTGTTGATATTTTCATTTGAAGTTCAGTTTATACATTGATTGATATTATGAATTTTCATTTGTGAGGATTTATAGTGATTTGTAATTATTAACCAATATGTAATAGGTAATGGGATTCACATTACCCACTATGTTGGAATCAACCATTCCCCTCCTTATTCTAAGGAATCAAATTGATTCCATCCTTTATGTTATTTTTTTTTCTCTCTATGCATTTTTTTTCATTAAAATTGTCAAATACATGGTTTTCCATTGCCAAATTCAATTTTCGTGCAGAAAATATAGTGGATAAACATAATTCAACATATAAAATATAATAGATAACTACATAATAATTTTAAAATCATTTGAAAACTTTGATATTTATGTTATTATTATTGATATTATTATTATTAAACCTTATTATGATTATTATTATTAACTTCTGTATTGACTCCGATTCCAAACTAACCAAACAGGTTCAAATGGATTCTGATTCTGATTTCATATTAAACCAAACATAATAAATAAATTGTGTTTCCGATTATGATTCCATTACATTCCGATTCCGTAGTTTTAACCAAACGTCCCCTTAATATTGCAATGCCCTTTCATTATATTGTCAATAAATTTTAATAATATAAGAAATATTTTACGACATGTCTAGCGTACTATGTTATTATTATATCCCATCAATAATGTCATGTGACACTTTCAATTAGTAAAATATTATTATTGTGTAATTAATTATTTATATATTTTTAGTTAGTTATCTATATGAAATCCTAGATTATAAATATAAACTCTAGACCGTAAAAAATAAACCATAAACCTAAATTATAAACCATCATTTTTCTAAAATATACGACGTTTTATTAAATTATTAGTTTGACACATAGATGATATGGTATGCTAGATGTATAGTATAATATCTCAATAAGTAGGTTCCAATCTTTCGAGTAATTTTTTCAAGTTTGTGCCATATCCAAATTAAATGGGATGAAAAAAGTTGCTTCTTGAAGGGTCTGATGATGATGTATATATATGGGTGTACAAAAATTTCAAAAAATAAAAAAATAGATCGGAAACTAAGCTGAAAATTAGGTTAAATAAGATTAATAAATTAGTGTATGCTTTTCAATTCTAAAACAAAATTACAAACTAACTCAAAACACAATATTTACGTGCTTTAGTTAATTATGTATTTGTCTATGAGCGAGTAGAAATATTTTATTGAAGTAACCAAAAATAATTACAAGAGATTTTATGAAACTCACAAGCACAAGAATCACTAAAAAAGACTTTTAATGAGGATAAGAAACTATTTCATTAAAAGTATATATATATATATATATATATATATATATATATATATATATATATATATATATATATATATAATAGTTATAATGAGGGTACTAGAAACTTCCGTGGTGGCCTTCGATTGCAGATATCACATGTGCGGGGAATGGTCATTGAGAACACGCGTAACTTAGAGAGAGAGAGAGAGAGAGTAGACCTCTTATACAGGGGTATTAGTGGGTCAAATCCACATATGTGGGGCTGGATGAGCCCAACTGGACTGCTTGCTTGGAGAGCTTGTATGTTTGGCTTTGTGGGGTTGGCCTATATTCCTTATCAAGTAGTCACTCTTCCCTTTTTCGAAGCGTGTTGTCAAACCATTTTATGTGAGTTCTTTACGGAATGCCTTTGGGGTGAGGATGATCAGGCCGAGTGTCGGAATTTGCTGGATATGTTATATCCATCAAAGTAACGATGGGTGTTCACGGAACGGTGCTGAGATGCCTTAAAGAGGCGTCCACAGAAATCGCAAGTGTTTTTTTTCCAGGAAATACGTCAAGGATATTGGAGCAGGAGATTTGCCGTGAAATAACAATTAATAGTACAATAAATTTGGTAAAATACCTTGGGGTTCCTCCTTTTCATTTGCGGGTTTCTAAATGCTTCCAACATATGTTAGTTCAGGTTCAGAGTCACTTAAGTGGATGGAAGTCCCACTACTTGTCTATGGCTAGTCGTACCACCCTTATGTAGTAGCGTCATTGATTTCATCGTATAGTATACAAACTTCCCTTCTCGGTATGAGCGTTTACCGAAAACTAAATTCACTCAATAGAAGGTTCCTCTATAAAGGGTCTGAAAATTAGAAGCGCGTTTATTTGGTACATTGGGACACTGTTTGCAAGCCAAGAAATGAAGAGTGCTTGGGGATGTGTCCGACTCAAGACTTTAATATTGTGTTGATTTCTAAGCTTAACTGGAGGATCCTCATTGAACCGTTGACATTATGGGTCTAGGTCCTTCGTAACTGATATGTTGGAGAAAAACGGGTTTGAATATGTTTCGGAGGTGTAGCATTCAGAGCCATATTTTGAACTATGTAGTTAAAAAGGATTCTCTCCTTCGGAAAGGGCTTGGTAGGATGTTCTCGAATGGCAAAACGTCCAAGTTTTGGATGCATAAGTGGGCCGGGGATAATCAACTGTCTGCTTTGACTCGAGAATCACCGTCGGCATGTGTTAATCCACATTTTATGACATCTTACTAGCAAACGGGAGGTGGCTGGGACTGGCACTCACTGAATAATTATCTCCATGCAGAAATATTGCTTCGTCTGGCCTTAATAGCGTTTTCCCTGAATCAGAAGAGGAGGATGACTGGTTTTGGAGAGCTTTGAACTCTAGGCATCACCCTTTCATCTAATGTAGTAGACCACATATTCGAGCATAATTAATCCGCAGTGGCAAGTAGTTTCGTGCCTTGGGGTTTCGGAACGCATCCGTTATTTCACTTCTTATGGACGGTATTTTGTCTAATGTCAAGCAAATGGATCGCCACCTGGGAACTGATGCCTCATGTGGTTTATGTTTTACTCCAGAGTCTAGCCTGCATATTTTTTGTGACTGTGGTGCGTTAAAATTAATTTTGGCATGACTTGATTCAGAGTGGTGATAGAGGGGTTTTCTCTGGGACAGATTGGGAGAGTTGGCTGTACAACAATCTGACAAGCCAGGAGACAAGATTTGGGATGATCTGGCCTGTTGTGTTTGTAATGATTATCTGGTGGCTTTGACATTGGAGTTGTCAATAAGTTTAGATGCAAATGCTTCCCATTGTAGCAATAAAGTCGAATTTCTTAGGAGGCAAGTTACTGAGTTTCACAATGCTTTCAAGCTTGAGCAAAGCATGGTTATGAGGTCGATTAGAGAGATTTTGGTTGGTTAGAAGCCTCAAGATGGTGGTTGGGTTAAAATGAACAATGATTGTGCTAGTAAAGGAAACCCGTGTTTAGCCTCTGTAGGGGGAGTGTTACGTGACTCTAGAGGGATGTGATTAGATGGCCAAAGCACGGAGCAGAGACATCACGTTTACTGGTTAATCGAGAAATGCGAACAATTCTATGTTTGGGAGTGGAGGTGAAGATTGAGCATATGTTTTGTGAGGGAAACAAAGTTACGGATTGGATGGCTAACTACACAGGACGGTTAGTCTTGGATTGTTACTAATGTGATATGCCTTATGCAGACATCTAGAAGATTCTTGAGGCAAATATGGGCAGTTCCTGTCTTTTTAGGAGGACTCGAGATTAGCTTTTCTTAGCTTTTGTTTCAGGGTTTTAACCCCTCGTGGTAACAAAAAAAAATAATGTATACATAACTTTAGGGTGTTGTTATACTTAGCCACAAATTCCCACCCCTAGCCCCGTGAAAGGATGAAAATGCCCTTTCATTGGTTTTGGGTGGAAAAAGCCTCTTTTTTTTGCCTTCCCGACACACGGGCGTGTGGCTATCACGCCTCACCTTGTGGTCGGGCGTGTAGCTATCACGTCCGACCACACGGTGTGGCGTGTGGCCATCACGCCCGACCACACGGTGAGGCGTGATAGCCACATGCCCGACCTCACGGTGGGGCGTAATAGGCACACGCCCGCGTGTCGGGAGGGCAAAAAAAATTAGTCCGCTATTCAATTAAACCCGTAAATACCTGTTACGTGTTCAAACTACACAATTTTAATTAAAACCCGTAACAATAATATAAGTTAATGAATAAATATTAACTAAAATTAACAAAATAAATTAGCAAAATAAAAATTTAGTTAAACAAAATAAAATTTACAACAACTAAACTTAAACAAATTAAATTTACAATATAAAAATTTAGTTAAACTAAATTAAACAAATTAAAAATAACAAAAATTTAATTAAATTCAACTAAATTAAAAAAAAAATTGCCCATACGCCACACGGGCGTATGAGTATCACGCAGTCACCATTGTGAGGGCGTATGAACATCACGCCGCACCACAGGTGACGGCGTATGAATATCACGCCGTCACCTGTGGTGAGGCGTGAGGCTATCATGCCTTCACCTGTGGTGCGGCGTGATGTTCATACGCCGCACCAGAGGTGACGACGTGATCTCCACACACCCCATGTCCCGATTTCGATTTTGAATAACAACAAAATCCGATGCAAAACACGTCCAAAAAACATCAAAATCAAACGGAAATACGTATCATAGGTCCCTTTCCTTTACCGATCCATGTTTTTATTGATAAATTAGTCCGGATTAGATTAAAGAGAGTTTAGGTTGTTTGAGAGAATTTGAAAATTCTAAAAATTATCTAAAGGTATTTCAGTCTTTTCATGGGGCTTGGGGTAGAAATTTGAGGTTGTGTATAGTAATTCACTAACTTTATCCTTCAGCACGTAATCGAAATAAACCAAGTGAGATGTAATTAAAATTTGACCATTCTTTTAATATATATATATATATATGGTAATTAATTTATGTCTCTATATTTTGACAAAACATACTGTTTAGTTCATATATTTTCAAAAACACATGGTAAGGTCCCTACCCTTTTTCTCAGTGAACTGTTTAGTCATTCCGTCTATTTGTTAGATTTTTTACCGTTTATGACTCCGAAAATGATTAAATTATCATTTACTATTTACCTTCAAACTTCAGAAAAGGAAATTCAATTTAGAAGAAGAAGCTATTTGTATGGAGAATAAGAAAAAGAACAGATCCAATGCTTACGAATTTGAACGATTAAGAAGAAAATTAAGAAGAAGAACACTCAAAGTTGCTTTCAGATGCATTAGAGTTTAAAGGAAAGGGAAATAAAGGAAAAGAAGAACGCAAATCCAAATTGACTAACAGAATCTTCATATGAGTCTAACGGCAATGACTAAACAGTTCAGCGAGAAAAACGTTAGGGACTAAACAGTTCACCGAGAAAAACGTTAGGAACTTTACTGTGTGTTTTTAAAAATACAGGGACTAAACAGTATGTTGTCAAAATATAGGGACTAATAAATTAATTACCCATATATATATTAAAATTCGATTCCCTAACATTGGCAACCAAGAACAATTTTATCCTAACGTTGGCAAGTTGAGTCAATTTCAAACATCGTTATAAAACATATATTTTGTTCCTTATTCCGCACCAGTTACATATCAGTTACTTCTAATTTTTTTTACGAGTTTTTGTGATTTAGTAATAGAATTCTAGATTAATATTTTTAAATTCAACGAAATATTGGATTTTTTTAATCCAACTCGTACAAAATACATTATAATTTTTTAATTTTTATTTTTTTTACGTCTATTCACGTGTTTGTGATCTGTTACTAATAAATGATAAAATGACACATACGTGGAGTGTAAATGCCAAGATTCGTAACTAAAAATACAGTTTGATGAATTATTTCTCAAATTGATCCAATTTGCCAATGTTACAAGTAAAATTGGTTTTCGCTGCCACCATTAAAGGTAAAATTACACTATTTAACACTTTAGGAATAAAATTGCCCTCGACGTTCAAACGTTAGAGTATTTTTTATATATTTTATTCCTTTATTTATTTTATTTTATTTTAAATATTTCGAATAATACAAGCATTTTGATGGGAAAAAAAAGGAAGAAGGAGAGAATGTAAAGTAAAGAAAATGATTGAGGATGCGTATAAAATCACCGGATACACTAGCCGGAAAGGAAAGTAGACTGTCCCCATTTTCATCTCAAAACAAAAAACACTTCCTTCCTTTCTTTTATCTTCTCCAAATCGACCCACCACTGCACATTTCATTTTCATCTTTTCTCATCTTCTTCTTCTACCGTTTCTTGCTTCCAATTCCCAACTTCTTTCTGTTCTAACTAATCAAGATTCCAGGTTTTAGGGTTTTCTGCTTTTCTTTTCCCAACTAACTTCAATTCCACTCATTTCTACATTCTTTCAAGTTCTTCTGCCCACTTTCCAATTGAATCTCAACTTCTTGGTGCTTCTTTTGTTGTTTCTACTGTTAATTGGTATAATCTTGACATCTATTCACTTTCTTTCTTGTTTTAATCATTAACCGGATACTTTAGATCTCAAATTTGTCTTGAATTCACTGCGATTTGATTTCATAGTAGTTGTTAATTGACTACTCAATGTCGCAAGGTTATGCAATTGAGCTTTATTTCGATCCGGCGCTAGAAAACCAGGTCTTGAAGGCCTGGAACGTTCTTGCTCGACGCCAAATCAGTACTCAACTCATCGAAATTGAGTCTCGGCCGCACATAACCCTCTATGCCAGCACTTATGTTGAGCCTGGAAAGATTGAATCTATCGTCAAGTCTCTCGCCTCAAAGCAGGAGCCTCTATCTTTATCCCTCTCCGCAATTGGGGCACTCCCAAGTGACAGCAATGTCCTCTTCTTGGCTCCCACACCATCAATTTCACTACTCCAGTTTCATACTCAGTTGTGTGATGGATTGAAGAAGGAAGGGATTGATATTACTGAAGAGTACCGTCCTGAGTCTTGGATTCCTTATTGTGCGGTGGCTGAAGATGTGCCGAAGGCGAGAATAGCTGAGGCATTTTGCGTTTTGAGAGATTTGAAGTTGCCTGTTGCTGGATATGCTATGGATATTGGGTTGGTTGAATTCTCACCTGTTCGCGAATTATTCTCATTTTCTCTTGGTAATTCAGTTGAAGGATGAGAGTTTTTTTCTGTCATGTTGTTTCAGTATGTTACTTGACAATTTTAGAATTTTAGTTTCTTTGTGTTAGATTTCATATTGCTTTTAATGTAGGTTTGCTATACTAATGGTGCTATGTTAAAGCATCCTAGAGAATTTACATTGATGTGCTCATGGTCATAATCTGCAAATGATAAATTCACTATTTCTGTCTCTACAGATTTGGGGACAGGGCAATACTTTTCTTTGGTTTAAATTCATGTCATCTGTTGAGATTGTTTTTGGTTTGTTAGATTTGATTATCCTCCTTTGGTAAAGTACGTAGAGAAATATATGTGTCAGCCTCTGCTTAATAACTGCCATGTATATATATATATATATGGCTGTTCGATTCTGTCTATATCTGACAGAGAAGATTAGCACGGTGCCTGTGCAAGTACGACACTCACTAATTGAGAAACCATAGTTGGTCTTAGTCCAATAGATGGAACCAATGTAGGAGCCATATACATGCAGTTTTTAGAGTTTGCTCATTTTTCTTTTCTGCATCTTCAGTTATGGAACAAGTTCATGAATGTTAATATAATGCCTAATTTTGCAATCTTGTGGCTGAGTTTCAGTAGTTTGAGTGATGATCATTTGCATTTGGAAATCTAAATATGAAGCATATGCTCTTATTTTATGGTCTAGAAATCTATTTGTGCACATCTTGGTTGTGTAAAGTTGCAAATGCTAGTATTAGCTGCAATATTCTTGGGTACATTTTGTTGCTCAACCCTGCATTTTGAGGGTGATTGGTATGCTTTTCTTGTTAATTCTGAAAGGCATATCATAGTCCTGGTTATATCGAAACACCAACTCGGATCAGGATTGTGCCTGTACTGATTTATGTTTTGGATAATCAGAAGAGAGATGTCAATAAATTGTGCCTGTAGTTTTTATTTCCATCCTCTGTACTTGCTGAACTAGTCAGCTGACATAGAAAAATTGAACATTATTAGTAAGTGAAAAACAATATGTATTGTTGAGCTTCTAAGTAAACAACCTCTTCCTGAGAAGAGCCAGCAACATATCATTCCACAAATCAATAGGACCAGGCAAACACCAATGAACACAATCATTATAACCTTTCATCCATTTGTTACCCCAGTAAGCTCCTGGGTGTCCATCTGGTCTCATCAGCATAGCTCTAGTTACATCTAAAGCTTCAAACTTCTTTCCCCTTTGAATTTTGTTTACTCTTTCAAGCTCCTCTACCTGCATCGTCCTAAGTTCCCATTCGCGAGATGTTAAATCGATCTTGCTTTTTCCAAAAGGACTTGTCCTGTTGCAGCTACCTCCTGTGTTCCAAAAACCATCCTCAAAATGAGATGGTGAAAATGTCCTTAACAATGTCACACTTCCCTTACATTTCTTGCAGCTATTAATGCGATTCAATGCTGCTCGAAATATCATACGTACAGCGAAATTAACGCCTCGGTCTGTGATATTTGGTTCATTACAATATACACATGCTATTACTTTTCGGTCTTTATGCAAGTATATCGGTCTGAATAACCAATGTCCGGCTGAAATGATAATGTAATCTATGTTATTAATGGCTCTACTCCAGCTATTATCAACCTTGTCAAGATACAAGTCGAAGACGCCTGAAGAAGAACCGTTGATCATTCTCTCCTCGCCGGATACAAGAAATTTTGTCCAGAGGATTTTAAGGGTGAAATCATAGGAAGGGAAGTGCCATATTCTGTTTCTGTCTTGAGCGTCCTTGTAAACATCAATTGGAACTTCCTCCTGCAAGATTTTTAAGTTGATGATAAGATTCAACACAACAAAAGAAATTGGACTGAGTTTTGATCCGAGTTTTAATTAAATTTACCATATATAAATTTACGATATACTTATAGAATAAGGAACTAAAAAAATTCCCTATAACTCCGCACATTGTAAATGGCTTTGTTGATGTGGTTACTTATGGATGGTAGCTGTAAGTGCTACCAATGTGGATAACAAAGTAGAGAGGGAGAAGAGGATTAGTCTTCCAAGTCTGTACTTTGACTAGGGGCGCCAACGAGCCGAACCGATACCGAACCTGACTTGTAGAATGAAAAAAGGTCGGCTTGGCTCGAGTTCGAAGCTCGTTGAGCTTGGATTTTTTAAGCTCGGCTCGAGCTCGACACAAGTTCGGCTCGAGCTCAATTCTTTTCGAGCCAGCTCGAGCTCGTTTGGTTTTACATTTTCGAGCTTGTAATGGGCTCGGTTCGAAAAAAGCTCGTGATTTGGCTCGAGTTTAAAGTTCAAATTTAATATTGTTATTATCCAACTTAACAAATAATTTTCAAACTAAAGAAAAAATAAAAAGTTATTAGATAAACAAAATAAAATAAAATGTCAAAACAATTCAAATTTTTTTATGGTTGGCCCAAGTTTAAAACGTGGTGCATTTGGATAAATTATGTATGGGCCAAAAAAATTGTGATAATTTATTAATGGACTTATAATTTATGACTCTTAATAACATTTAAAATTAAAATTATTGAAATATGTGTATATAATTCGTATCAAGTGTTTTTCTTTACGATCTTGTGAGTAGGGTTTAGTTGGGAGTTAGAATGGAAGACTAATTACTAATTATTATTTCATGGTCATTAATTATTATTTTAAGTAAAAATTAATGAATAATATAAAATAATTAAAAAAATTGAGTCTGTCCACGAATTTAGAAGTCAAGTTTTAGAAAGCACAGATTCGACTCGTTAATATATGTTAGAGATAAAAATAAAAAATTATGGAGTTTAACTATCAGTTTAAAATTTTAGTTTAATTGATTTTTTTGACATAGTATAAGGTCTTCTTAAACCAAACGACCGAGTCTTCGAATTCTGACAACATTTGCACATGCTAGGATTGATCTATATTATACATGCTTCAAACTTATGTTAGGAAATGTGTCAAAAATATAATGAAAGCTATTATTGAAGCTTCACTGTCAGTTTAATTTTTTAATTCAATTGGTTCCTTACAATCTATCAAACTGATTCCAGACTCGACCCGAAATTTGACTGATCCGGAATTTGAATAGTTTAATTGGTTTTTTGACCATATATCAAGCTGATTCTAAACTTAGAACATATATTTGACTAAACTGTTTCGAATAGTTTACCAGGTTTTTGGCGGCTAGGTGCTACGGCCCTTTATGATTATAAGAAAGAGCAAAAAAGGGGTCCTATGGGAGACAAGACAAGAATTACTTAATGAGCAGGAAAGAATATATGCCAAATACTACAAAAGCAATCAATCAGGTTGCGTCATTAAAAACTGAACCAGCTAATCTGTAACTTGCACTAACTTTTATGTCTCCCACTCTTTTCATCACCAACACTCTTCAACATTCAACTTTCTGGAGTAATTTCTGCGTTAAATGTTTTCCTTTTCAACTGTTGCTTTTTTATTTTGGGACAATAGACGTTGACTCTAATGTTTTTAGGGTCCATTTGATACGTTTTCATGTAATGTAATTAATGTAATGTAATTAAAGTTATAATGTAATGAAATCATGATTACATTATCATGTTTGGTTGACAAATTTTAATAAAATCCATAAAATGCAATTATCATATACAATACGTATGTTTATATTAGTTAAATACAATTTTTATTTTTATTTTTTTACATTTTTTGCATTTTTCATGTTTTCTTTGAAAAAAAATTCATTTTTCACTGTTTTTCTCATTTTTGTTTTTTTTCCGTTTTTCCATTTCCATTTTTTCGTGTTTTTTCTCGTTTTACCATTTCCGTGTTTTTCATATTTTTTCTCGTTTTCTGCATTTTTTTTTCACATTTTCGCATTTTTCGGTTTTTATGTTTCCATTGATTTTTCGTATTTCGCTGGTAGTAATAAAAATATAAGGGCTAGTCGTAATGAGGATTCATGTCTATTTTGTTTGTAATGTCTATTACATAAATTTGTGAAGAAAAATTGAATGATGTAATGTTGATTCCATTACGACAAAAATGATATGACTAACCAAACATGGTAATGAACCCCCATTATAATGGTCATTCCATTACGACGTTCATTACAACGTACCAAACGGGGCCTTAAGGTATAAAATGATACAAATTTATAGTCTAATATTTTTAAACAATACCAATTATAATCAACTAATGTAAAATTTAAGGTACACGATTTTGACACTCTTTTAAGTAGTGGTGTTAGAAAATCATTTGAGTGCAATCATGTTCATGAGCGAAATGAAATTGAATTCTAAAGTGAAAGAAAGTGAAGTAACCTGTGACAAGAGACATAGAAGTGATTCCACATGGTTTCTAGCAACTGAATCACCAACAAACGCCATTATTTTTCCTCTCACAATGTCCAGAAATTCCCTGGAATCAAAGCTCGGAAGATCACACTTGTCAGGTTTCCATCTCCAGTTCAAAAAATCTGTATCTTGCCTTCCATTCCTGAAACAGTTCTTGGATTCCGGAATCGTTGCACAACTTGAATTTGTATATCTTATTACCCCATTCACCTCCGGTACCCAATTCCCCCTAAAGAAGTCGCACTTCTCATTATCTTCCTCAAGGTTAGGGTTATGATGATGGAAGTGGTTAAAAGGGTTTGGAGAATAAAGAAGAAACAAACTGAACCCTAAACAAGAAAACATCAAAGGAACTAACTTCTCCATCCCCAAGGCAAAGATGAAGAAGAAAAAGAGTTGATGTTTTCAAAGTGAAGTGATGGAATTCTAAATTTACTGAAAAGGGAAGATTCGGAAACGTCCATTGTTAAGAAAAGAATTAATTACAGGAGGGTCAAAAAAGGTAATGTTGTAAGATTCACCGCTGGATTGTAATATGAAAAAGGAAGTAAAAAATGAGTGTAGGATTTTCCAAATAGGTGATTCATTGCATGTTGTAAAGTGAATGGGATGGGATGGGACCTTGAGTTGATTAACCTGATTTATCGGCGAAGGTTAATCAAGATTGGACACTTGACTCTTCTTTTGGTCTCATATCAGTAATTTGGGCCTTCCTGTTTTTACCTTTTTTTTTCTCAAACACAAAATAAAAAATGCAGTGCTAGATATTTAATTAAAGCATGGTTATTTTCATATTCTTGGTCAAAACTCAAATTGACTTTTGTTATTATGTTCTAATTATGATCATGTTTAGAATTCGTTGGAAAGTATTTGTGTTTTGATAATTAGGGTTTACAGTTAAATCTCGATAAATGAATGTTCGATAAAGTAATAACCTCGTTTATATAATAAATTCTTCCGCTCCCGACTTGGACCAATGGGCTAAAGTAATAACCTCGCTAAATGTATTAAGTAATAAAAATATTTAAATCCTTAAGAGCCCAATGAAAATATAAATTACATACAATATATATATAGACCAAAACTTTTCAATCAATCAACTAGAAGAAGCATCGTTTCTTCTGAAAAAATGCATCTATAGTTGATTGTTTTTTCTTTCCACCTAAACCAAAATGAACATCATCCTTAACTTTTTGTAGTGCAAACACAACTTCTGATATATTTTGCTCATATTGTAACTATTAGATATGGATATTTCTGCTGTAATTTAGGAATATAATTGATTTGTAATTATCATGTTCACACATATATCTTGTGTATATATATCACATTATCAATGAATGGAAAGGCAAGGATTCTACATTATCATGGTATCATGAGCCTAATTTCTTTCCTAAAAACTCTCTCCTAAAATTTCTCTCCCTAATCCCACCCAAATCTCTTCTTTCTCTCTTCCTCATTCTGCCGTTCTTCATCCCTAAAAACTCTACTGCCACCATGCCAAACAATGAACAAAACAATGGTGCCGCCGCCGCACCAACTCATCCGGCCCTCTCCATTATCAACATTACCTCCTTTATTCGTGATCCTCTCGAATCCGGCAAAGGCCTCTATACCACTTGGGCTGAACTTTTTAAAACACATGCCCGTGCTTTTCAAGTTCTTGATCATATCCTTCCTGAAACCGACGATAAATCGGAAACCTCTTCTTCGGTTATGAAAGCAAACAATCCAGGTTTATGGTCTCGTGTTGATGCCATCGTGTTGCAATGGATTTATGGAGCCATATCTTCAGACCTTCTCAACAGTATCATCGGACCAAATTTAACAGCCGCCGACGCTTGGAAACTCCTAGAACAACAATTCTCCGATAATAAAAATTCAAGAGCCCTTTATTTACAACAAGAACTGTCCAATGCTAGACTTGAAAATTTTGATGATATCTCTGCCTACTGCCAACATTTGAAGTCCCTCTCGGACCAATTAAGCAACGTCGGGGCTGCCGTATCCAACGATCGTCTCGTTCTTCAATTAATTTCGGGGCTCACTGACGCCTACGAGACAATCGGAACACAAATTCGCCACAATGACATTCTGCCCAATTTCACAAAGGCAAGGTCCATGTTATTATTGGAAGAATCTGCCCGTAAAAAACGCACAGCCGCCACCGTCGGATCTGAAATTTCCGCCGTTACTATCGCCCAACAGTCCCCGTCGAATCAAGCTCCTCCATATTCAAATCACGTTCGGCCTTCTTTCCCTCAAAATTCTGGCGCTGCTCGCGGTGGCCGGGGTTATTATCGCCGTGGCAGAGGCGGACGGGGCAGAGGCGGACGATGGCAGCAAAATAGTGGTCCTCGCTGGTCAGGGGCTGTTTCTTTACAACAGCCATGGGGGTACGGGCCATGGACTGGACAGGCGCCCCAATGGGCCTATCCCCCATGTCCTTATCCTTCTTGGCCCAATTCTTCACATGGTGCAACTCATGGTGCAACTCGCGGGCCTGTTTTTAATAACAATTCTTCTGCAGTCCAGCCAGGCATATTGGGAGCCCATCCGCAGGCCCATCTGGCCCAGTATTACACTCCAACAAACATTGAGGCGGCTATGCACACCTTGACAATCACACCACCTGCAGAACCTTGGCATATGGACACCGGCGCCACTTCTCACATGAGCGGGGATGGAGGTAAACTCACATCTTATTTAAATAAGAGTCCTAACACGAGTATCGTAGTAGGTAATGGCACTTGTATTCCTGTTATCGGTCTTGGTAATGCATCCTTAAAAACAAACAACAAAACCCTAGAATTGAACAATGTTTTACATGCCCCTAGATTAATCAAAAACCTTATATCTGTGCGGAAATTTGCTATTGATAATAATGTGTCCATTGAATTTGATCCTGTTGGTTTCTCTGTGAAGGACTTGCGCACGGGGATCCCTATTATGAGATGTAATAGCACCGGTGATTTATATCCAGTCACATCCTCCTCTTCAGAGTCTTCTTATGCTTTAAATGCTTCTGTTTTATCTCCTTCAGTTTGGCACAATAGATTGGGCCATCCTGGTCCTCAAATTTTAGACAATCTTCGAACTAATAATTTTATTTCTTGTCCTAAAAATGTTGATTTTTCTATTTGCAATTCTTGTGTGCTTGGGAAACATATTAAATTGCCTTTTTATGCTTCTAAAAATATGTCATCAATGCCGTTTGATATTATTCATAGTGATATATGGACATCTCCTGTTCTAAGTTCTAGTGGCTATAGATATTATGTTCTTTTCCTAGATGATTATTCTAATTTTCTGTGGACTTTTCCCTTAGCAAATAAATCTCAAGTTTTTTCTGTGTTCCTCACATTCCGAAATTACGTACGTACTCAATTTGAAAAAGATATCAAAACTTTTCAGTGTGATAATGGTGGTGAGTATAACAATAGTCATTTTCATGATTTTTTTAACAATAATGGTATGCAATTCCGTTTTTCATGTCCACATACTTCCTCCCAAAACGGTAAATCTGAACGAACGATTCGAACAATCAATAATATAATTCGCACTCTTCTAACACATGCTTCTTGCTCTCATTCTTTCTGGCCTCATGCTCTTGCTCATGCGACCTATCTTTTAAATATTCTCCCTCACAAAAATCTTAGTCTTCTTTCACCGACTCAAATTCTCTACAATCGTACTTCTTCTTATACTCACTTACGCACTTTCGGTTGTCTTTGTTACCCACTTGTCCCTTCTTCCTCTAGAAATAAACTTCAACCTAGGTCCTCTCCATGTGTGTTTCTTGGATATCCATCCAATCATCGAGGCTATAAGTGTTACGACATCTCCGCGCGGAAAATAATTATATCTCGTCACGTTATTTTCAATGAAAGCAAATTTCCATTTTCCACTCAACATGTCTCGGCCTCCCCTCCCATTTCTTCTATTTCCAACTCACCTACACAAACAACCCAACCCATTATTCCCTTCCCCACTAATGCGTCCACTCCTAACCAAAGCCCAGTTTCACCACGGCCCAACAGTCCCAACCCATCTTCCCAAAACAGCCCAGCACTTCCCCCTTCTCCTCTCGACAGTCCCTTTCCTTCTCCAATTCAACACGGCCCAAACACAAATTCCCCACAACAGCTCACCTCCCCACAACAGCCCACTTCCCCGCCTTCTCCCGATCCTATACACGCCAACCCAACCCAACCGACTCACCCTATGACAACCCGAGCTAAACTTGGAATTTTCAAACCCCAAAGAAAGCTCAACTTACACACCACCACTATTTCTCCTATTCCTTCTAATCCCTCACTTGCTTTACAAGACCCTAATTGGAAACAAGCCATGACTGAAGAATATAAGGCTCTTATTGAAAATAAGACGTGGGTCCTCGTACCCCGTCCTTCTAATGCTAATGTTCTTCGTAGTTGGTGGATTCTCAGGCACAAATTTAATGCAGATGGATCTTTTGAAAGATACAAAGCAAGACTTGTTGGAAATGGGGCGAATCAACTTGTTGGGGTAGACTGTGGTGATACTTTCAGTCCAGTTGTTAAGCCAGCAACAATTCGAGCTGTATTAAGTATTGCACTTTCTAAAGGTTGGCCACTACATCAGCTGGATGTAAAAAATGCTTTTCTTCATGGGGATCTTCATGAGACTGTTTATATGCATCAACCACTGGGATTTCGGGATCCCAACTATCCAGATCATGTATGCCTTCTTCAAAAGTCTCTTTATGGTCTCAAACAGGCACCACGGGCGTGGTACCAACGGTTTGCCTCTTTCTTGTCTACCATGGGTTTTTCTCACAGTAAATCTGATCATTCACTGTTTGTCTTTCGTCGGGGAGCAGAGATGGCATATCTACTCTTATATGTGGATGACATCGTTCTAGCTACTTCTTCCACTGCTCTACGAGAGTCAATTATCAACAAATTGAGTTCCGAATTTGCTATGAAAGATCTTGGCCCATTGAGTTATTTTTTAGGGATATCTGTCACTCGGAGCGCCGGCTCTCTTTTTCTGTCTCAAAAGAAGTATGCTACTGAGATCATTTCTAAAGCCGGTCTTTCTTCAGCAAATTCCTGTACAACACCTGTTGACACTAAGCAAAAACTGAGTGCTTCATCTGGTTCTGCTTATCATGATCCATCTGAGTATCGAAGTTTAGCTGGTGCATTACAGTATTTGACTCTCACTCGCCCAGACATCAGTTATGCTGTTCAGCAAGTCTGTTTATTCATGCACGATCCCAAAACGTCTCATATGGCAGCTATCAAGCGGATTCTTCGATATGTTAAAGGAACCCTGGAGTTCGGACTTACATTCACAACCTCTTCACTAGATTCCTTGGTCTCCTATACAGATGCAGATTGGGGGGGATGTCCTGACACTCGACGTTCTACTTCAGGATATTGTGTTTTCCTTGGTGACAATCTTCTGTCTTGGTCTGCTAAGCGGCAACCCACTTTATCTCGTTCTAGTGCTGAAGCAGAGTATCGTGGTGTTGCTAATGTCGTATCTGAAACTTGCTGGATTAGAAATCTTCTTCTTGAACTTCATTGCCCTATTAGTAAATCCACCTTGGTATATTGTGACAATGTGAGTGCAGTTTACCTCACTGGTAATCCTGTACAACACCAACGTACCAAGCATATTGAGATGGATATACATTTTGTTCGAGAAAAGGTTGCTAAAGGAGAGGTTAGGGTACTTCATGTTCCTTCTCGTCATCAAATTGCAGATATTTTCACCAAAGGTCTACCACAAGTATTTGTTTAAGGTGATCATTGCTTGAAAGACCTCTTTTGACGATACATTTGCGACAACGCAACTATCATCTGGCTCTAGATCATTTCCATCATCATTGATTTTTCTTACCACATACAATGTACGCATTTTACAATGAAAAATTATCTATAAAATAATAAATATTGATTTATCGATAAATGAATAATTTATTCATTTATCGATAAATAAATAATATCGCTTAATGAATATTTTTTTCCGGTCCCAAGGATATGCATTTATCAAGGTTTTACTGTATTTGGTTCAACGATAGCTGATTGCTAGCTGTTATTGTTTTTTTTTTTGGTAGAAACAGGAAAGAAAACAAACCAACACCGAGACAAAAGCTAACATGGGATCAGCCTAGGAAAACTAACTCCAACTCTATCTTCTAAAAGGAGAGAAGAAAGATAGATACGAGGATCAAAAAGGGTGGAAACACCTAACATCTCCTCGTGCCCAGCCGCCACCAAGCGATCCGCAATTCGATTTTGTTCTCTGTAGATGTGGCTGAACTCTAAGGACTCAAAGGAGGAGCCAAGACTTCTTATTGCTTTGATAAGGTTCTGGCTAGCTGTTATTGTTAATTGTTGCCGTAAATTATTTATTGGTAAATTATAGTTGTTATTTGTTAGCTAATTGCTAATTAGTTTTTGGTAAAATTAGACAGAGGTGTTATTGTTGGTCAAGAAGAAAGAATTCTTGCAACACAAAAACATCTTTACATTCCTCTTTGTTTTTTCACACTCCCTTTTTTCTCGAGGACCGAAAAAACCTCAGTACCAAATTTAAGAGAATTTTTTGATTCATCTAAAATGTTGTCAATTGGTATTAGTTTATTATTTGGTCTTAATTGTTGGAATTTAACTCAATTTGGAGAATTGATAAAATCATAATCATAATCTTTCAGAAACTATTTATAACTATGTCAAGTCATAATTTTAGATTATATCAAACTAGTAAAATCAGTACTTTTAATATATTTTAAGGATTAGAATTTATAAATTAGAAACCTATAATGTATTTTATAGGGTTTATGATTTATGAATTGGAGTCTGAAATTTTTAAATTATGATGTAAAATCATAATATATAGAGAATAATGATATATTAAAAATTAAGTTTAGTGATGTGACTTAGTTGTAATTTTATTCATGTAATTCATCCTTTAGATTTTGATATATTTTAGATAAGATTAAATGAGTGTGATGAATTATTATATAGTTTACACTAAACCATCCCATATAAGTTTCATAAGCCCATCAACTCATCTAACCCAATTTATCAAATAAAAAATATATATTTTTATGAGTTTAATGGATTGAGATTGGGTGGGTGGGTTATATAATAACACCCATCCAATTTTGACTATTCATACTGCTTAGAGAAATTTTGACTTTTAAAGTTTAATTTGCTGAGATAAAAAAAAAAAAAAAAAGTAAACGAATGACTGATTCTTATTCAATTCATTTAACATGTTACTTTTTACTGTTGGAAATATTTTTTTTTACATATATGATAATGTAGCTTATAAGAGGGAAAGCCATGCTTCTTTCTCTCCAAATGTGATGTAGAAAAAATATACGCTTAATGCATGGTCAGTCTTCTAAGTTATCTAAAAACTGCAACTCACTCTAAACTTTAAAATATTACGACTAATTCTTTTAATTTGTTTAGGAAAAAGTACAAAAACAATGTATGTGATTTGTCTAATTTATAAATAAATGCATGCAGTTTAAAAGTTTATAAATAGAGGACTGTGGTATGATTTAATTTACAAAACAAGGTATTTTAAATTACAGTGTTAAATTCTAAATACAACCAATGACATTTTTATTTTTAAAAAAAATTATTCTTACATATCGACGAAACATGGTCTGTCCCCAAAAAGTAATTCCCTAAATCGAAACCAAAAATCATATGGTGGAAATTTTATGTTTTTACTAATTTCACAGTTTATGAACTAAATTGATATTTAAGCTTATTTTACACCGCTGCAGTTTAATTTTTTGATATGTGTTTTGTCAATATGTAAATGTAATTTAAAAAATAAAATAAAAATGCTATTGATTGCATCAGAACTTAACAATGTAATCTGAAATACTTTGTTTCGTAAAAAAAACATACCACATATCTCTATTTTTAAACTTTTGAACCAAATACCTCTGTTTACAAATAAGGCAAACCACAAACATTTTTTCATACGTTGCCCATTTGTTTATTTTGAACAAATAACCCCTAAACTGTCATGTGGCAGCACGTGATTGGAACTTCAAAACGTTATAACTAACCCTCTATAATAACATGTTGCGAATCGCACGCTGTCAATAGTTATTTGTTTTAAATAAGCAAATTGATGCGATTAGTTGTATAATGTTAAAGTTTGGGGGCCAGTTTGGCCAACTTTTATATTAGGCCAAAAAATATAAATATGAGAATGAACAACATTTGCATTGAACATCATTACTATTAGTTGGCATAAGTAAATTCACATCTAATCCGAATTTCAGCAGCATTTTACTTTTTGTTTGTATACTCTTCTTCTTCTTCTTCATGTACAAAATGACAAATAGACAAACAAACTTTGGCATGCATTTCAGCTCCAGATTGGACTCTTTTCTCCTTTTTTTATATTCTCACTTGGGCCTACAAAAGCCCATTACACAATCCTAAAGGGTTTTTTTACATTAAAAAATAGAGAAATTTACAAAGAATATAATTAGTAATAATTTAAATTATATCAATCTAAAATAATTATTTTTAATATATTTTAAGATCTAGGGTTAATAAAAATGAAAGTTTAGGATATATATTCTAGGATTTAGAATTTATTAATTAGGGTCTAAAATTTATAAAGTAGGGTTTAAAAATATATTTTATTTGTTATATATAGAAAATATTGACATATTGAGAATTATTTTTTAAAGTATGACTTAATTGTAATTTTTATAACAAACACGGTATTCATGTAGAATATTACGATTAGTTATAATATTATAATTAAATCATATTACCAAAATTAACTCTCAAAATATCACTATTTTCTATATATCACAGCTAAAGTATTATACCCTAATTTATAAATTCTAACTCTAATTCATAAATTTTAAACCCTAAAATATATATTCTAGATCCTCTAATTTATCAACCTTAATTCTTAATTTTAATTAAAAACAATGATATACTTAGTTTAATATTTAAATTATTATTTGACATAATTGTAGATAATTTTTTATGTTCGAATCCCTGCAAAAGCAAATTTTTTGTGGTGAAGCTCTTAGCCTAGTGGTTAAGAGCTTACCTATGCCTTGGGAGGTCATGGGTTAGAATCACATCCGGGTCTGGTGGGGATTTTTCTTTCTTCTTTAATGTAAGCGCATTGTGCGCAAATTTTTAATAAAAAAAATTGTAGACAATTTTTCAAATCTGAATTTTTATGTATATTTTTCAATCCTAAATTTACATAAAGTACCTACTTATAAATCTCTCTCTCTATATATTATTTTATCAAAAATTAAAATATATACTTTCTAAAAAAAAGCAAAATATATACATTTTTTTATTTTCTTTTAGTTTTTACTTTTTTAAAAATACGTTCTTCCCATTTTTCAAAATAAAGCATAAATATATGGATAGTAACTATATTTTTGAAGGAATTATTTGCATAAAAGTGCAAGAGCTTATTTGGTTCAATTGTTCATAGAAATGTTACGGTCGGTTTGGTTTGAAAACCAAACCAAATTGAAATAATCGAATACCTAAACATTTAGAAAATAAACACCAAACCTAACCGAATTAAATTAACAAACCGAACCAAACCGACTGCGTGGTTATTTCAATCTGATTCGGTTTCTGAACACTCCTTAGTACTAAGTAGAAATTATTAACTTATTTCCTTTGGAAATAGTTATGTAAAATTGTTTCATAATTCTAATAAAATATTTTATTAAAATATTTGAAGTGAATAGAGGTATAAACCAAGAAAGACACATATGGGAAAGAGGATAAACAATATTATTGGAGACAAGTGCACATTCTCATTAATCTTTATTATTTATGAGAGTTACCATTTTGACAAATCCAGGTTTTGTTGATAGTAAAAGAGAGAGATGGATGAGTGTGTTTTGGTGAGGGAACATTACACAACTGTTGAAGTTATAGTTTTAATAAATGTATACCATATGCTAATGTGCTCTCTATCTCTATGTCCCCATTTCACTTAACATATCCTCTATATTATACCCCATCCTTATCCCTACCTTTCACATTTAACTCTAACATACTAACAACAACAAGAACATATAGTACATGTGTAGATGTGATTTCCCAATTACTTCATTTTCAATTTCACCCTTGTTTATACAAATAGATAGTCAACTTGGAATAGCTTATTTCATATTCCAAAACTAAAATTATCTACTCATCTTATTGGCTTGGACTGCATTACAGTATGTGATGCGAGAATCTCCTTCAAGGGTTTGATGGGCGAAGAGAGTCGAGTGAGACACAAAACACGAACGAACACGTGGAGAAAATGGGCAAAAATGCTCCACACGACATGCCAACCCTCTCACACGCCGTGTGAAGTGGGTTCTGTCCGAGTGGAGATGGCACTGGCGACTGAGAAGAACGAATTCACGCGCCGAAGGTAGAAGACCCGCCACATGTCGTGTGGAGTGACCACACGCTGCGTGGCTTGACCCACACGCCATGTAGGCTCATTAACACACCGCGTGGAGGTGATTTCCTACACAAATAGTTTTGAGACAATTCTGTCAGTTTTCTGCCCCTCGAAATTTACTGTTTTGCCACTCATGTATTTACTGTTGATAACTCGGGGAAAAAACCTTGATCGGAGCACTTCTCTGTGAGGCGCCGTTGGGATCGGCCGGGGACACTCCGATGCCAAAGTCAGTAATATTTCTGAGAATAAACTGTAAGCACAAAAGTAGAGAATCAGTAAGTGTACCTTTGATCCTAGGAAGCTGGGGTATTTATATAGGTTTTTGTAACCTTCAGTATTAATGGGGAAGCAGGTGAAGAGTCGTGTCATTACTCGTCTTTAATTGCTATCAATTCTCCATTAATCCCAGTATTTAGCATTGAAACCCTCAGAGTTGAGGTATTCGAACAGTCAAGTTTTTATTCCCATTTAATGGCTATTAATTGCCATTTTATTAGTATTTATTCCCATTCATGGATGGTAATAAAGGCGCCTTTTCGTATTCTTTGATCCGTCAAGGCGTATGTACGCTCTCCTTGAGAGCTATGGCGGGTCTCCGCTACTCGCTCTCATCGGGCGTATCTCGTTATGGCGTATCTCGCCATGGTCCACGTGGCGTGGCATAATGCTAGAGACTCCTTCCTTTTCCTCATTATTTGCATATTCGCCCCTACATTAATTATCATTAATTCCCCCATCAAAAAAAAATTATCATTAATTCCACATTAATCATGCATAAATATCTCTTTTAGAAGGAATAATGGTTTGCCATTATTTCTATTAATTTTCCTTTATTCCTTATTCAAGAATAATTTGGGTTGTTATCAGAAGCCCCCCCTAAAGGTATTAAAAGCTCTTTAGGGCTGTCTAAATGGTGTTTTATTTTTCTATCTTGGAGGAAAGTGGACCCGCCCTAGATGGGGGATCATATATGAAAATGATGCGCCTTTTGGGGCTTCCTTATGCGGGATCTTATGAACAAGATCCGCCCTATGTGGGATCATATATGGATATGATGCACTGTTAGGGGCTTTTGATTCCTTGTGGATAGGTGGCCAACCGTATCCATTGTTATCCTCTAGGGGCTTCTTAAGAGTTATATTTCCTTTAGAAAGGGAATAACCCGCCCTTTATGGGACCATTTTTTCCTACCGCATAGGATTATGATTCGCCTTAGGGACTTCTTTTCTTCAGTTCTGCCATATTGAGGAGAATGACCCGCCCTTAGGTATCAGTAAGAATGATCAGCCATTTAGGGACTTTTCTGCATTTTGTGGAGGCGGGACTTTGTTATTTCTATGATGAAGATGAGGATTCATTACTTTGATGAAAACGAGGCTTCATTGTTTGGATAAAGACGAGGCTTCATTAATTGGATGAAGACGATACTTCATTGATTGGATGAAGACGAAGCTTCATTAATTGGATGAAGATGAGGCTTCATTAATTGGATGAAGACGAGGCTTCATGAATTGAATGAAGACGAGGCTTCATTAATTGGATGAAGACGAGGCTTCATGAATTGAATGAAGATGAGGCCTCATTAATTGAATGAAGACGAGGCTTCATTATTTGGAGATGAAGACGAGGCTTCATTACTTGGATGAAGACGAGGCTTCATTATTTGGAGATGAAGACGAGGCTTCATTATTTGGATGAAGACGAGGCTTCATTACTTGGATGAAGATGAGGCTTCATTATTTGGAGATGAAGACGAGGCTTCATTGATTTGGATGAACCCTTTTCTTTCCAGAACTATTTTTACTAATGCATTATATCTTTTAGCAAGTAATTTTTTAGAATCTGGTTTAGGATTTCTCCAATTGTTTAGGGTAGGTGGCCAGCCGTACCCCAATGTGTGAACCTTTGTGAAGGTTAGAAGCTTTTATTCCTGGTGAGGAAGTTAAGCTGCCTTAGTCGATCGATTTGCTTCCTATCTTTGAGGTGAATCGATCCACCGTCAGGTCTTGAGACTCTTCTTTGGGAAGAGTATTTGAGAGTATAAAGTTCTCACGTCTGAGAAATGTTTTAACTCTGTCTTTGACGACGATCAATTGTTTCCTATCTTTGAGGTAGATCGATCCGCCGCTGAGATTATTGTTCTCCTATCTTTGAGGAGAAAGTTTAGGGTGTAATTTTCTCATGTTTGAGATAATTTTAACCCGCTTTTTATGGTGACCAATATTTTTTCTGTCTTTGAGGTGAGAGTTGAGCTCATTTGAAAGCTCATGAGGGTCTGTGCTTCTTATCTTTGTGGAAAGGGGATCCGCCCGTGATGGGGATCAATTGTCCTATCTTTGAGGTAATTGATCTGTCTGTGGAACTTTTCATTCGTCAGCCACTGGGCGTATATCAGGAATAAAAGCTAGGCAAATGAATATAAGAAGTATGGCGAGAAAGAATAAATTATAAAATATAGGATACTATAACAGTTTAATGCATATATAAGAATACGTAAAAATACTGATTTTTAGGCCTATGGTTCCGTCTTTTCTGAGCAACTAGAACCGCATCCTCAATGATGTTTAACTTATGAGTAATCACATATGGGCTTACTCCTGTGGGGATCTCATTCTCCTATGCAAATAGGCTTTCAAACTCAATGAGAACTTTCGTAACATCCTCCTTGATCTCAGGTTTTAATCCTTTGGCGATCCGCACCCGCTTTCCATCAGCAATAAGAAGCGTTTCTGTGTCGCCCAAAGCTGTAGTGACAAGTTCATCTTCCTCACCTTCGTCATCTTTGAATTGTGGGCAGATCGATAGCGATGTCGAGTAGGCCTCTTGAACCGCCTTTTGGTTCCCGCTAATCATTATTCCTCCTTTGCTGGTGGGAATGTACATTGCCATACGACGGATGGAAATTAGGGCTGCAACCTCTGAGATAAACGGCCGCCCAAGAATGATGTTATAAGCTGATTGTCCATTTATAATAGAGAACTCCAGATCACCAATCCACGCTTGATCATCATCCGCCAGCTTGCATTCCAAAGTTACCTGGTCCTTGGTCCGGATAGTGTGACCTGTCACTCCCATGATGTCAACAATGGTTGTTTCTATTTGGATCAGATCAACCTTTAGTTTGGCAAATGCACCTATGGTGATGACATTGCAAGAACTGCCCGTGTCTACCATTGCTCGATTTATTTCATCTTCCATCCTTTAATTGTCAACGCATCTGTATGTGGAGAGATTACTGGACCTGTTTCTGCAAAAGGGGCGATTGAGGGATGTTTTATCCAGAATGGATATTTTTGCTTTTTCCACGGGTGGCTGATACACTGGTCCATCTGCTATGACATTAATGACACTTTTGAATTTCTTTTTGGGATCTGTCTTCTGCTTGTCGTCTTGTTATTTGTTATTCTGGACAAAGCTATCTCGTTTGCCAGCTCCCAGCAAGCTTCAGTGTGGTGGCCAACCTGTAGTACGCTTTGGCGTTTCTACCAACGGTTACATGCTCCCCTCCTTTGGGTTCGGGATATGTAATGTCCCGCTTATATTGATTATTTTCTTTTATATTGTGGCAAGTTGGAAGCTTTAATCATTTTTTTCGCCTCGTACCCCATGATTCGCGCTGTGAATGGTGAATTCCTGTTAACTGGATGGCGTATCTTCCTACATTGTTCTCTTGTCTATCCAGATCTCATCATTCGTGTGTTCAATGTTGAATCATGATGGTGAAGCCGACTCTTGATCTTGATCTCGATCATGTTGAGGTTATGCTTGGAGCTATGGTTTAACGCGGATGGATGTTGTTGAAACACCTTTCCACATAATTTTGATTTGACAAAATTGTTTAAGTATAATTAAAAACATATTCTAAACACACTAAGTTTAAATGCTTTGATTTATACTACTAATGTGTTTGTTCAATGTTGAGTTAAATTGTTTATAAGATACAAAGTTTAAAAGGCCCAAGCCCAATACGGAAGTCAAAGCCCAAGTCAAACAGCTTAAGACAACTCGGCCCGCGTATGTCAAAACGCTGTCGTTATGTACAAAACGCAACTCAGCGGAAGAAGGATCTAGAAGACCTTCGTGGAACAACTTCGGGACGAAGTTGCTGAGTTGATTCGACAAAGCGTACAAGACAGCAGCTGGCTAGGAAAAACTTCCAGACAAAGTGTTTCCACTTTGGGTAAAGTTCAGACGACACAGTATGCTGTCCAGTTGACTTTACCATAAAAGGAGTCATTCTGCCGAGCTGACCAAAAGCTGACCGAGGACAGAAGATACTCAAATCTGATTGGCCGAGAGCTCTGAGCAAGTCAGGATGACAACGACATGAAGCCGTTTCCCTCCAACGATTATTTCGAAATTCGAAATGACCGATGCCTCAGACGTCTCTATAAATAGAGCCCTTCAGCTGCTTCATTCATACACAGAACTTGATCAAGCCATTACGCTGACCAAATCTCTATGCAAAGTTCTGCAAGAAAAAGCAAAGCAATCTTACACTACATTTCATATCTTTGTGTAAAAGTCTAGAGTGATTATTCAATCATCTAAGGTGTCTTAGCAATCGTTGTTTAGGACAAACACTTATCATTTCTAGAGATTAGAAAGGAGAGGCTGAGTACTCGGTTATAGTACTCAGCGAGAGATTAGGATTGAGTAGAGGTATAGAGGAAGGTACTCTTGTTATACTCAGTTGCTAAGATTGTAAAAGGTTTGATGCTCTACCGTTAAAGAGCTCAGTAGAGAATTTGAAATCTCGGAACGTGTTCCGGGGATAGGACGTAGGCTTGGAGGCCGAACCTGGATAAATCTGCTGAGTAACATATTTCTAACCTTAAACTCCTTTATATATTTATTGCTTGCTTAAACAAAAACTGACCAAGTAAAGAGGTCAAGCTGAGTTGTGCGCATTGAATATCTGAGCTCAGGAATAGACTCTTAGTGCTATCTCCTGACTCAAGTAAAGAAACTGACCTAGTCACTAGTTGACTAAGCTAGTATCTTGCTATTCACTCAGCGCCGCTGTTAAAACCTTTTTCTCACGAAAAAGAAGTCTGCCCTAACTTAAAATTTTTAAATAGTTCCTAACCCCCCCTTGGAACTATACGTGTAACGTTATAAGGGACCAACAAGTGGTATCAGAGCCTAAAAGCTCACTATAAAAGGTTTAACAACCTTGAGCTGATCCCCACTATGGGCGAAAACAGTACTCGGTTTCTCCCAGGAAACCAAACAACTCAGATCTTACCTGAGGGGCTATCCGTCACTCGGCCTCCCCTATTCTTCGGGTCTAACTATACCTTCTAGAAGAATAGGATGAAAAATTTCATTCAGGCTACAAATATGAGTGCCTGGTTATCCATAGTCCAAGGTCCATTTGTACCTATCAAAGTTATGGATGGCTTAACAGTTGTTAAAGCTGAGGCCAAATGGACAGAGGATGATCTCAAGAAGCTACAAAATCATACTTCGGCTATAAATATGCTTCACTGTGCGCTCGATGCTGCAGAATATAATAAAATCTCAGGTTGTGAGTCGGCGCAAGAGATCTGGAAGAAGCTGGAGGTCACCTACGAAGGAACCAATAAAGTAAAGGAGTCCAAGGTGAACCAGCAGATGAGACTGTACGAGCTGTTCGAAATGAACAATGACGAGGGAATATCTGACATGAATGCAAGGTTTACCAACATCATAAATGAGCTCAAGAGACTTGGGAAGATCTTCACTGAGGAAGAACAAGTCAAAAAGATACTCAGGAGTCTTCCTAAAGGCTGGCAAGCAAAGAAGACCGCTGTTGAGGAAGCTCAGGACTTAACCACCTACAAATATGACGAACTCATCGGCTCACTGCTGACCCATGAGATATCAATGAAAAACTTCGAGGTGAAGGAAAAGTCTGAAGACAAGAAGCAGAAGTCTCTTGTCATGAAAGCTGACTCCACTGATGGGAGCTCAACAGATAATGAAGAGATGGCTATGTTCACAAGAAAGATGAAAAAGCTATTCAGGAAGAATGACAAATATTCTAAGAAGCCTTACAGAAAGTTTGATAAGTATAAAGCTGAGTCCAGCGACATCACATACAAGAAAGACAACTCAAAGCCCATTACATGCTTTGAATGTCATCAAACTAGGCATATCAAGTCAAGCTGCCCCACGCTGAGGAAAGATAAGAAGAACAACAAGAAGGCAATGGTGGCTACATGGAGCGACAGTGATGAGTCTTCATCAACAGAAGCTGAGGCCACCGAGTCAGCAAAGATATGCTTCATGGCTGACGAACTTGCTGAGCCGTGCGTCTCTGAGCATACTGACCCCTCCATTGCATCTGACGATGAGGAGCAATCAAATGAGGTAATATCACTTTCCCAGCTCAGAAACGAAATGGGTAATGCCCTGAGTGATCTCTATACACTTGTCAAAAAGTGTAATAAGAAAATTAGAGCACTCAGCAGGCGTTGTGATGAGGTTGAAGAGGTCAAGCTAAGTGACCTCAAATACCTTCTTCAGGACAACTCAACTTTGCATGATAACATAAAGATCATACATGAGTCTGTCTCTGAAGTCCAATCAGATTCAAAGAAACTGAGAAAGGACGTCACAAATATCCAGAACCAACTAAAGGTTCAAAACAAAAGGAATATTCCTCTAAATGCTCAGTATCGAAGTACTGGTCAGCAGAGATGGAATCCCCAGCGGAATGTCCAGTGTGACTTCTGTGGGAAGAAAGGACACACCACTAAGGTGTGCTGGCACGCTCAGCACTGGGGTGCTGACCAGTCAGTGAAAAATCCTAAACGGAAGGTCAGCTGTGACTTCTGTGGAAAGAATGGCCATACTGTTCAAGTATGCCGCCATAAAATCAAATATGATGCTTTACCTGTTGAACCTAACAAGCAAGGACCCAAAAAGAATTGGGTACCTAAAAGTAACTAGTTACAATGCAGGTAAGCCTGAGGTGTGCTGAGAAGTCAAAGATGTGGTATATTGATAGCGCATGCTCGAGGCACATGACTGGTGATGAAACTCAGTTCATCACGTTTGAGCGTAAATGAGGACGAAGCGTAAGTTTTGGAGACAACAAAAAGGGTAAGATAGTAGGATCAGGAACCATCGGAGGTAATCCTACTATTGAGTCAGTCTCCCTAGTCAGCGGACTCAAGTATAACTTACTCAGCGTAGCTCAGCTATGTGACAATGGGAGAAAAGTTATATTTGATGCTACTGGATGTAAAATATATGAGGGAAAAACAAACAAATGAGTTAATTTTAACTGCCCCTCGGATTGATAATGTCTTTATGCTAGACTTAGAGAAAAAGTTTTCAAAAACTGTATGCTTAGTTTCAAAGGAAGAATATTCCTGGCTATGACACAGGAGACTTGGTCATGTAAGCATGGACCTCCTGGCCAAATTAGCAAGAAAGCAATTGGTTGAGGGACTGCCTGAACTTAGATTTTAAAAATATCAATTATGCCATGCTTGCCAAGCTGGAAAACAAACCAAACAATCTTTTCATAGCAAAAACATTGTCTCAACTAAGCGTCCGTTAGAATTACTATACTTGGATCTCTTCAGTCCAGTCCAGCCGCTGAGTCTGGGTGGAAGAAGATTTTCCTTGGTCATTGTAGATGACTTCTCTCGGTACACTTGGATCATCTTGCTGAGTAGCAAGGATGAGACCTTTGAGACATTTTCAAATTTGGTTAGAAAACTTGAAAATGACAAAGACCTAAAATTGGCTCACATCCGAAGTGATAATGGTGGAGAATTCAAAAACCAACAGTTTGTTGAATTCTGTGAAGCCAGCGGCATTGACCATAACTTTTCTGCTCCTAGGACACCTCAACAAAATGGGGTTGTTGAAAGGAAGAACAGAACATTGGTTGAAATAGCCAGGACAATGCTGAGTGAGCATAGGCTTCCAAAGTATTTTTGGGGAGAGGCTATTAACACAGCGTGCTATATTCTTAATAGGGCTCTTGTTAGAACTATACTAAAGAAAACCCCCTACGAACTTTGGAAAGGACGAAAGCCCAACATTGGATACTTTCGTGCCTTTGGTTATAAATGTTTTATTTTAAACACTAAAGATAGCCTAGCTAAGTTTGACTCAAAAGCTGATGAAGCTATCTTTTTAGGCTACTCAACAAACAGCAAAGCATACAGAGTTTTCAATAAACGAACTCAAGTTTTAGAGGAGTCAGTACATGTTGAGTTCGACGAAACTAACCCTACAGAAAGATATCTACCGCTGACCGAGGATGATCCACACTCAGCACCCACTGATCAAGATACAGCCGCTGAGTCATTCCCTCAAGGGCTGACTAAAGGTAAAAGTGAACCAAATATTGTTTTCACTGACCAGTCTTCACCTGCAGAGATTGTTGAAACACAGACAGCACAAGACATCAATCTACCCAAAGAGATAAAGATTCCAAGAGGGCACTTAGAGAGTGAAATCCTTGATGCCGCTGAGAATACCCTGATGATAAGAAACCAACTTAGGAGGTACCTCAGCAATGTAGCCTTCGTCTCAGTTCAGGAACCTAAGAACTTCGCTGATGCTGAGGAAGATGAATTCTGGATGAGCGCAATGCAAGAGGAACTTGACCAATTCAGAAGAAACGATGTATGGGAGCTAGTGCCACATCCAAGGAGTCAGAAGACCATTGGAACAAGATGGGTCTTCCGCAATAAGTTGGATGAGTAAGGAAACGTAGTCAGGAACAAAGCAAGGCTTGTAGCTCAGGGCTACAGTCAGCAAGAAGGTATTGACTACGGTGAGACCTTTGCCCCAGTGGCAAGGCTAGAGGCTATTAGGATTTTATATGCATATGCATCTTACATGAACTTTAAACTGTTTCAAATGGATGTTAAGAGTGCATTTCTTAATGGAGTTATAAACGAGGAATTTTAAGGATCCTAAATTCCCAAACCACGCTTATAAACTCAAAAGGGCTCTGTACGGCCTCAAGCAAGCACCATGTGCTTGGTATGAGAGGCTGACTAGTTTCCTGCTGACTAGAAATTATGTCAGAGGCAAAGCTGATACAATCTTATTCATTAAGAGAAAGGGTAAAGATACCCTGCTGGCTCAAATATATGTTGATGATATTATTTTCGGTGCTACTAATGAGTCAATGTGCAAGGAATTTAGCAAGCAAATGCAGACTGAGTTTGAAATGTCTATGATGGGAGAACTCAACTTCTTCCTTGGACTTCAAATCAAACAAGGAAAGAATGGCATCTTCATCAGTCAAGGCAAATATGCCAAGGAGATATTGAAGAAATACGATCTTGAAAATTGCAAGCCAATATCCACTCCTATGGGCACTGACACTGTCCTCTGCGATGACGAGAATGGTAAGTCGGTAGACAGCAAATTGTATCAAGGTATGATAGGCTCTCTACTTTACTTAACAACCAGTAGACCGGACATTCAGTTCTCAGTATGCTACTGTGCTAGATATCAATCTAACCCTAAGGAATCTCATTACAGGTTTGTAAAAAGAATCCTTAGATATTTGCAAAGCTCAGTGAATGCAGGTTTGTGGTATCCCAACACTCATGGCTTTACACTCGTTGGATACACTGACGCTGACTATGGTCGAGACAAGCTAGAATGGAAAAGCACCTCTAGAGGATGTCATTTCTTAGGAAGCTGTCTTGTATCCTGGTTCAGCAAGATGCAGGCGTCAGTAGCCTTGTCTACCACTGAAGCTGAGTACATTGCTGCTGGTCACTGTGTTGCTCAAGTCCTATGGATTAAGCAACAACTTGAAGACTATGATGTTCAAACAAAGACAATTGAGGTCAAATGCGACAACAAAAGTGCAATTGATCTATCAAAGAACCCAATTCAACACAGCAGGATGAAGCATGTCAGCATAAGACATCACTTCATTAGAGACCATGTACTCAAGGGTGAGATAAAGCTGACCTATGTCCCAACGGATGAGCAGCTTGCAGATATCTTCACAAAGCCACTGGCTCGTGAACAGTTCGGCATACTGAGAGAAGCCATTGGTATGTTTAATCCTCTTCAGTAAATTCCTATTCTAAAATGAAAATTTATGCTGAGTGAATTACTATGCTGAATGATTTATGCAAATGCATGCTGAGTGTTTGTTATGCTGAGTACTTAACGCAAAATACATATCAATACTGAGTTAATATGCACACCGAGTAGTAATCTCAAACTGAGAAATCATCCTTTCATATACTACTGACTACTCAGAATATAAAACCCTTAGTATTCTAAACGCTGAGTGTTAGATCCGTTGCATTAAATTCAAAAGCACACGAATAACCACCTAGGATGACGTATGCACCGAATGTGTCATAAAAGCCAGGATTATTGTCGTTTCACAATCCCCAAGGCAAAACTGACACATGGATTCGATAAGATCCACTCTTCACCGCTATAAATAATGGGTAAATCCCCATTTTTATTTTCTTTACTCTTACCGAATTCTTTGGCAAAGCATTCTCTCTCTAAAAACTCTCAAAGCTTTAAAATCTTTTCTGAAACTATAACTAAAGTCTCTGTCAACATCTCCGGTGCCGGTCACCCTAAGACCAGCTCCGATGAACCCTCCAGGCAAACTACTATGCCTGAAACTACCAAGGTCACTACACCGAGTAAAGGCAAAGCTGGCCAAGCTACCTCATCTAAAGGAAAGTCGACCAAGGCCAGAACCTATAGCAAGGTATTTGAAGACATTAGCGAATGGAAAGTAGACTTCTCACGATGGGTTTCTGAGGCCTTCGTGACATCCGAGCAACCCTTCTCCGAATGGATATCGAAGAATGGCTGGACAGAGTTGTTCTCCATTAGAGATCACACCTATCCTGACCTAGTAAGGGAGTTCTACAACAACCTCCAAGTCGCTGATGATAACCAGGACTATCTGGCAACAGTAGTAAGGGAGAAAACGATTTTCATCAATCCCACCTATTTGGCAAATTTGCTGAAGTTGAAAAATGAGGGAGCAAAACTGAGAAGAACTGGAGATCAGGATGACACTAACTACAAAGTCAACTTTTGCAAGCCCCCTGGTCATTCTGGAGAAATCTCAAGTACCTCAATGGGTCAGCACCAAAAGATGGCTCACTATTTGATGACCTACTTCATTTATCCCAAGATCAACTGCACCACCTCAGCAACGAATTTTGAGAAATGCTTCATATGGCATATGCTGACGTACAAGCCGATCAATATGCCAGTATTCTTGATTGCTGGGTTCCTAAGGAGCACTGGAACTCTCAGGTTGGGATCACTCATCACCAGAATCCTCTTAGATCATCAAATTGATCTTTCTCAGGAAACTAAGGCTAGAGGATCTGAGATAACCGCAGCTTCGCTGAGGGCTTTGAAGTTCAATCAGCCACTAAAGAAAGGAAAAGTTGCTGCTGAACAACAAGCTGAGGAAACAGCTCCAAAGCAAAGCAAAAGGACAAAGGCTCCAGCTGCCCGCAAGAGGAAAGCTGTTGGGACTCCTTTAAAGAAGGCTGAGCCTCAGGCTAAGAAGCCTAAGTCAGCTGCTGAACTAGGTCAGGAGAGACCTAAGTCAGCTGAGAAAAGGAGCAGGCAAGAAGAGCCTGAAATTGAGGAAAGAGCAGATGCTGATGAGCAACCTTAAAAGAATCAGAAGTCTTCTACACTGACTCCTATTGATGCTATCCCTACTGACGTCGTTGTGCCTGGTGATTCTCACTACACACAGTGTCTAGGAACTGTAGCTGAGCATCAAGAAGATGAGGTGCATCTGGACGATCAGTTCATTGCATAAGTTGAGGAAGAGTTAGATGGCGATAGTGAAGAAGATGAGGAACAAGAAGAAGCCAGCGGTCAGGATGACGCTGAGGACACTGAGGAGACAGCTAGTGAGGTTGGAGCTGAGCCAACAAATATTGAGTTGGTTGCTGGCAATGTACAAGAACAAGCTGACCAGCTTAATGCTGATCAAGAGGAAACTTCTCCCTCTCACTCAGGAGAATCTATCCAAGCTGACACACCTCCTCGAAGAAGAAGATTAATTAAGGCAAGTCAGAAGTCGGTCATTGAACCTCCTGCCCAAATACCAACTGTTCCTGACTTTGTCATTCAGAAGCCGACCCAAGACCCTTCTAAACTCAAGCTGAAATTTTTCAGAAAACAACCATCTACTACTCCATCGGCTTCCCTTGAAAAGCAAGCCTCTGTTTCTTCACCAAAGGAACACGCCGACTTGAATGCTTCCGCCAACTCAACAAGTCAAGTTGAGTCAATTTCTGTAAATGCTGTCCATCCAAGCATTGTGCTGACTCACAATAATCCTGCACCAGTCAGCACAGACAGCATTAGAATTACCTCTTCTCCAATCAACACTTCTGCCGATCAATCAGTTCTACCTGAAACTCAAGTGCAGATTGGAAACACACTTCCAGTCACTGACCATATTATTCCTCTGACTCCTCTTCCAATCGGTCATACTGAGGAAACAAGACAAGTTAATGAAGGCTCTCTTAGCTACTTGCATGCCACTGAGTCTGGAAAAAGAATCATCGACTCGGTGCAAACACTAATCAAAGACCTTCATCAAACCACCCAACCTGCTGCTGGGTCTTCTACTGCTGAGACAACTCAGCTCTCCCATGTAACTCAGCTTCTCAACGAAGTTAAGGGATTCAAGGACTTGCTGAGTGTCATCGTTACCTTTCAAGCACAGCAAGCTAAGAAGGATTCCATCGCAAAGCTGGCTGAGATCCAGCTGACAATAGTTCAACATCTCAACGCTCTTCAAGAACAAGTTCAGACTTTGTCAGCTGCGAACACGCGCTATGCAACTTCTGATGAAGTCAAAATGCTTTTTGCTCAGCTTCATACTGAGCAAATCAAAACCAACGAGCAAATGGTCTCCTATTCTCAGTGCTCAGTGGAGCAAATTGGTGAGGCCGTTCGATTGCTGAACTTGAACAAGCAAGAGATGGATACTGACGCTATGAAGCAAAATGAAATGCTGTCTATCACCAGACAAACCTTCAACCACATACGTCACAACAATATTCAGCGTCAATACTATGACACATCCTTACTCAAGACATTCCATCAAGTCGTTGCTGGTCTGACCGATGCACTTACCTGGATAGGAAAATCTCAAGCCTTCATAGTAAGCATGATCAGCGCTGCTGAACTTAATATACCTGCCGAGGTATCAAATGATGGAGTTGCTATTTTTGACGATTTCAATGAAAGCGCCGACAAACTTAAGGCGCTGTCCACGGAACTGACCACAGCTGTCTTAACCGACGCCTTTAGGATTCCTCCTCCCGATGCTGACAAAACGGGGGAGAAAGAACAAGCTAGAACACAGCATGAGCATAGTCAGTCCAAGCAAAAGAAAAAGAAATAGAAATTAGGCTAGCTCAGTTATGCTAAGTTTGTAGTCTATATGTTAATGCATATCTTTTGTTGTACAAGCTGACTATTTCTAGTAATATCAATACTTGCATCTTTTTATCTTAAAACTGAGTTATGAGTTATTTTATACGATGCTGAGTATTAAATTATTATGTATCTTCAATTACATCAGCTATGGTTAATGCTTATAAAACTTATTGACTGAACCTAATGCTGATAACATGTTTGACATTGACTTGTATGTTTTTATAACACTGTCTTATAAGACTCATTGAACAACAAATAACTTCCGCTTAAACACTGAGTAAAATAGAATATGTTCCATGAGCTGACCTATATCTGAAAACTGACCTTAGACTTATTCGATTAAACCTTCAAATGTTTAGAGTAAAACTAAGTCAGTGGCTCAACCCTGACGGGGGAGTTTGCTAAGTCATATTAGGTCAACTATCATGGGGGAGCTCAATACTGAGTTCTTCGCTGAATAGTTTTGCCAACATCAAAATGGGGGAGTTTGTTGAAACACCTTTCCACATAATTTTGATTTGACAAAATTGTTTAAGTATAATTAAAAACATATTCTAAACACACCAAGTTTAAATGCTTTGATTTATACTACTAATGTGTTTGTTCAATGTTGAGTTAAATTGTTTATAAGATACAAAGTTTAAAAGGCCCAAGCCCAATACGGAAGTCAAAGCCCAAGTCAAACAGCTTAAGAAAACTCGGCCCGAGTATGTCAAAACGTTGTCGTTATATACAAAACGCAACTCAGTGGAAGAAGGATCTAGAAGACCTTCGTGGAACAACTTCGGGACGAAGCTGCTGAGTTGATTCGACAAAGCGTACAAGACAGCAGCTGGCTAGGAAAAACTTCCAGACAAAGTGTTTCCACTTTGGGTAAAGTTCAGACGACACAGTATGCTGTCCAGTTGACTTTACCATAAAAGGAGAGACATTCTGCCGAGCTGACCAAAAGCTGACCGAGGACAGAAGATACTCAAATCTGATTGGTCGAGAGCTCTGAGCAAGTCAGGATGACAACGACAGGAAGCCATTTCCCTCCAACGGTTATTTCGAAATTCAAAATGACCGATGCCTCAGACATCTCTATAAATAGAGTCCTTCAGCTGCTTCATTCATACATAGAACTTGATCAAGCCATTACGCTGACCAAATCTCTACGCAAAGTTCTGCAAGAAAAAGCAAAGCAATCTTACACTACATTTCATATCTTTGTGTAAAAGTCTAGAGTGATTATTCAATCATCTAAGGTGTCTTAGCAATCGTTGTTTAGGACAAACACTTATCATTTCTAGAGATTAGAAAGGAGAGGTTGAGTACTCAGCGAGAGATTAGGATTGAGTAGAGGTATAGAGGAAGGTACTCTTGTTATACTCAGTTGCTAAGATTGTAAAAGGTTTGATGCTCTACCGTTAAAGAGCTCAGTAGAGAATTCGAAATCTCGGAACGTGTTCCGGGGACAGGACGTAGGCTTGGAGGCCGAACTTGGATAAATCTGCTGAGTAACATATTTCTAACCTTAAACTCCTTTATATATTTATTGCTTGATTAAACAAAAACTGACCAAGTAAAGAGGTCAAGCTGAGTTGTGCGCATTGAATATCTGAGCTCAGGAATAGACTCTTAGTGCTATCTCCTGACTCAAGTAAAGAAACTGACCTAGTCACTAGTTGACTAAGCCAGTATCTTGCTATTCACTCAGCGCCGCTGTTAAAACCTTTTTCTCATGAAAACGAAGTCTGCCCTAACTTAAAATTTTTAAATAGTTCCCAACCCCCCCTTGGAACTATACGTGTAACGTTATAAGGGACCAACAGATGTTGTCACAACCGTGGGAGCCATTTTATCTAGCTTCGAATATCTTGTCTCCGCATCCTTCAACATTTTGCTAACATAATAGATGGAGAACTGCTGACCTTCTTCTTCTTGAATAACCACGGTGCACATAGCTTTATCCATGACAGATTGATACAAATGCAGGTCTCCCCTTCAAATTGGTCTGCTCATCAAGGGTGGTTCTGCTAGAAATTGTTTTATACCTTGATATGCTTGTTGACAATCTTTCTAGTACGATGATCCGCCTGTTCAACATCTGGATCTTTCTCACCCATAGTGGGGCTTTCATTTAGGCGCTCTTTTCACCTTTTTCCTCGCATGGCTTTTACTTTATCTGGATTTGCTCTAACTCCTTTTTGGCTAATAACGTAGTCAAGGAATTTTTCTGAAGTGACTTCGAATGTACACCTCTCTGGGTTGAGCTTTACTTTTCATGCCAGTGTTTGGCGCTGGTTGCAGTATTAGCGATTCCCTTGTACTTGTGGGTTAGTACTGAAAGAACTCCAGAAGTGGGGTATATCCTGTCCATTATTAAAAGATTGTGGTAAGTCATAAAAGCTATATTCACTTACCTTGGGGATCAATGGCTTGATCCATGGAACAGACTTCATTGCGAAAGACTGTTTGCATTGACCTTTGTTGGCAAATATCATGTACGATGCAATGTCTCTTTATGGACTTTTTAGTTCATCACGGAATCAGCTTAGTAATTCCTTTACGTTGGTCCCTGACTCTAGAATGAACTTAGTCAAAGGGTAAAACTGAGTAAATATTATATGTCAAACAAATTCATAATAGAATTTTAATCGTGCTTGTTTTAATAATAATATCACGTATAACGGTCATAACCATAAAGATTGCTACTGCACATGAATATCATAATGAATTCTTAATAAATAACCATAATGAGAATGGTTTAAGAATAATGTCATTTTGTATTTCAATGCGCATTAATATCCAAGATAGCATATTTATTTTAAACGTCATAAAAGTTATGACATTTTATATTGGGTAAGATATCTTACATAGTTGCTATTTACTTGCAATTAATATTGTGCATCCATACATTAATGGCATTCAGAGATCATTAAAGCCTCATTTGAATGAGGTGTAATTAAAGAAAGGTAAGTGATGATTTAATAATATAGTTATATATAAAATTACTCTTATATCATTTCATTTGTACGAATAAAATAAAAGAGAAAGGGTAATTTTGGAACAAAAATACATGTACCATGATTCTCCTCCAATTTGGAGTGTAAGAAAAATTACTCAAAATCCACTCTCACATACCTTCACATACAATCCTCCAATCTTTAAGGAATTCTCATGTATATCCTAAGAATTTTGCATAAATTAATGTTCTGATCCGAAACCGACACTTGCACTATTTTGTAGTTAGCTCAGGACATGAAAGTTTTGTTTATCCAATTTGGTAATTCATCAGCCCATAATGGCCTTAATAGTTAGGGACAATTATAGGATAATTACAAATAGACTCAATATTTTCAAGTCTCTTGTGTTGGTAACAGGAATTCTAACAATGTCAAATAAACAGTTTTTATATGAATAAACACATCCTTGTAAAAGGGGGAATGAAATAACTGTTTGACAAAACAATATTCAAAAATATGAATTTCTGATATTAAAAGTACTATATATGAGAAAAGCCATACATAGATGGTGAATTGTACAAGAAAAACCAAATATGATTTTTTGTAATTTCTTCTAATAGTTGTATGCATGTTCATCCAAAAGACTGGTCAGACCTAAATTATCTGTAATTACACGAGCCTTTTATGATATCTTAATATTAAGTGATAAAATCACCTTGAATGAATGAATTTTTTATAAAATTCCAAGATTACGGGTCTTATACATGCGTTTGTACTAATTCAATGATAATATCATATTATACTTGTCATGCATAAAAATATGAGGGCATAGTAAGCATGCAAGATTTAATGAAAGATTTGTGTCTATGACTTCATCTTTCACAGTTTATTAGATTTATCATAATAACATGTAATGATATTCATAGCACTTTATAAGAGTGAGGGATCTCAATTTTCTTTAATTAAAAATGGAATAAGAAAGGGGAGGAAACTTATCTTTTTCATCATAAAATTCCAGATTTAATGTAGAAAACTCTTTCCCGCCAATATATGGAGAACTGTATCTTTGGATAGATTTGTTGTACTGATTGAGCCAAAGTTTGAGATTGTGATTTCTATTCTGTTGACTCCATTGTTTTGTTCTTTGTGAAACTCTATACAATCAAGATTTTGTGATCTTCTGTTTGTTAGAGATCCACGATCACCGCACCAATTGATAACTCGGGGAAAAAACCTTGATCGGAGCACTTACCTGTGAGGCGCCGTTGGGATCGGCCGGGGACACTCCGATGCCAAAGTCAGTAATATTTCTGAGAATAAACTGTAAGCACAAAAGTAGAGAATCAGTAAGTGTACCTTTGATCCTAGGAAGCTGGGGTATTTATATAGGTTTTTGTAACCTTCAGCATTAATGGGGAAGTAGGTGAAGAGTCGTATCATTACTCGTCTTTAATTGCTATCAATTCTCCATTAATCCCAGTATTTAGCATTGAAACCCTCAGAGTTGAGGTATTCGAACAGTCAAGTCTTTATTCCCCTTTAATGGCTATTAATTGCCATTTTATTTGTATTTATTCCCATTCATGGATGGTAATAAAGGCGCCTTTTCGTATTCTTTGATCCGTCAAGGCGTATGTACGCTCTCCTTGAGAGCTATGGCGGGTCTCCGCTACTCGCTCTCATCGGGCGTATCTCGTTATGGCGTATCTCGCCATGGTCCACGTGGCGTGGCATAATGCTAGAGACTCCTTCCTTTTCCTCATTATTTGCATATTCGCCCCTGTATTAATTATCATTAATTCCACATTAATCATGCATAAATATCTCTTTTAGAAGGAATAATGGTTTGCCATTATTTCTATTAATTTTCCCTTATTCCTTATTCAAGAATAATTTGGGTTGTTATCAACTGTCTTGCCATTTAGGTTTAATAACCTAAACGCCGTTTTTGCACTTTCTTCCCTTTCTACCCCTATCACTATCTTTAATGTTGTAACCGTAGTTAGGGCTTTTGGTCTTTTACACTTTGTTTTGGAAAGCTATATAAGCCTCATTCTTTGTAATGATGATTAACTTTTATGAAATAAAAAACTATTATCTTTTTTATGAAGCTTTGTTAAGGTTTTAACCTTCAACAATGGGGAATTGCTATTTTCTACGGATTAGTCCATAAAACCCGAGATTAACTCCTTCTAGTTTAGCTAGAAAAAAACCTTCTTTGTTGATTTAAGATCAAAATCAACTCGTCTCAAACCGATCTGTATCATTATGGGATGAAGCAACAACAAATCTCTATAAACTCCATGTAAACTATGACCAAAAAGATGCAAATTAAGTTATATAGTTGACACATCTAGTATTGAGGGTAAATTACATACGTGGTGTACAACCTTTACCCATAATCACACTTTGGTGTACAACTAAAATTTTGTCACACTAAACTGTACAACCTTTTAGTGACCTCCCACTAAAGTGTACAACAGGTAATTTTGATCGGTCAACGCCTGGTCAATGAGCCACCTCATCACTTTTAACCTCCTAACAAATAAAAGTGGACCCACCTCATGCTAAATGACTAATTTACCCTTAATTATATTTTTTATTTTTCTTTTATATTAGTTCTTTTCTCTCTCCTAAATTCTCTCCCATATCTCTCTATTCCGCCTCCGCCTCTTCCACTGGCTCTTCCCCCTCCTTCTTCTTCTCTACTTTGTTGAATCTAGAAAAACCACCATCGGCTACATACCAATATTAACAATTGAAAAAATCTTCATATATATATATATATATATATATATATATAGAAAACAAAGCATACCACTTTTCTTTCCCCTGTAAAATTGATTTTCCACTATGGAGTTTGATCCCTGGTTGCTGCTTTTAGTCTCTGTTCTGATATCTGAAATTTTTTCCACAAACCGAAAAAGAAAGAAAGAAAGGAATCCAAAAACAGAAACATAAAATAAATTATAATATTTTGATTAAACTTGAAATTAAGATTGAAAATCAAGGGAGAGGGTGTTGGTTCGACAGTTCAGCCGCTCGTCTGATCGTTTGATTATCGTGGCTCCGCCGTTCATCTTCTTCGTCTTTGATTCCGCCATTTGTCTGGTTGGTATTCCTCGTGGCTCCACCTCCGTCTTCATCATCGCGACTCATCCGACGTCGCCGTTCATCTGCTGTAGCCGCTTTGACCTGTGTTGAGATCTGGAATCTCAGTCGATTGATGGTGATGATTTGGATCCAGTGAGGTGGAGATGGGATTTAAAGTGCTCTATTTGATATTTTGATTAGATTGATTTGTTTTAGGAAATCTGATATGAGGCGTTTCTCTCGTCCTTCCTTTCATCTAAGTTTGGATGCAAAAACGTCTTCGGCGGAGGTGAGAGAGAGCAAACTGTTGTAGGCATGGATTCAACTGAAATTTTTTCTAGATTCAACGAAGTAGAGAAGAAGAAGAAGAAGAAGGAGCCAGTGGAAGAGGCGGAGGCGGAAGAGAGATATGGGAGAGAAATTAGGAGAGAGAAAAGAATTAATATAAAAAAATAAAAAATAAAAATATAATTAAGGGTAAATTAGTCATTTAGCATTAAGTAGAATCCACTTTTATTTGTTAGAAGGTTAAAAGTGATGATGCACACTTTAGTGGGAGGTCACGAAAAGGTTATACAATTTAGTGTGACAAAATTTTGGTTGTACACCAAAATATGATTATAGGTAAAGGTTGTACACCACGTATGTAATTTACCCCTAGTATTGAGTATCTAATTATTTTTGGATAAGATATAAACGATATAAATTAAGTTATACTCATGATTCTATGAGTCTGATGACAAAGGGATCTTTTTAGTGCTTGAGATAAGATAGAAAGATAGTCAAAGTGAGGACGTTGACGGACAACTCCACTCTGATGTCTAAGTTAGTGATGTCTAGGATGGAGTATTAAGCAATTGAGATTAATTCTAGAGAATATGTGTATGTACCTTCATTTTGTGATTTCTAGGTGTATTTATAAATATTTGTTGTCCTTATATTCTTTGGAAGACAATTAGGTGAAATTTAGGCAAGTCGTATCCTACTCATTCTAGACTTCCTTGATTCTATGCGAATTTGGTGGAATGTAGCTCGAGTTGGACTGGGAGATCCTCCTACTATTCCACATTTCTAAGGAAGATGATATCCCTGTTTAGTTGAATTTGACTGGTCTCAGTGATCCAGACACTCATGACCACCTAGGATGGAAACACGTGTACTGATACTAATTCATATGTTATTAGATGCCCCCCTCCCCCACCCTTTTGGACTCTAGAAGCCCTTTTAAGGCTTTGTCCGTTTACGCCCATTTAATAATTTCATTTGGGAGAAATGAGACTGACACTTTACTGTGTGTGATCCGTAAATTTTCCAATGGAAGATCATTACATGAGATGACATCATAATTGATAGGTAGACGTGCATCCATCTTCCTAGTAGGCATCATTATGGCAACCCTCTTTACTCCACTTGAAGCTTGACACGTGTAATTGCAATGCTTCAGGCTAAGTATGCGTATATGGAAGGATTTTGAGATTTACAAGGCGTGTCGTTGGAAATCATTACCTTCATTGATGGCGAGCTTTTGTTTGTCTGAATGTCTGTAAAAAGGGTTTCGATGGGTGTTCAGTTTTTCTTTGTCCATTTCTTCTTTTAATTTTATGCAAACTCTATTCCTTCGTCTTCGAGGGAATATGTCCATTCTTCTTTGAGTGAAACTAAGAACATGGCTCATCGGAAGCAGAGTAAAGGAGGACCGAGTAAGGGGAAGAAGGTGCACGGTGAAAAAAAAACCTATAGTTTAGGACCAAGGCTCAATTCTTATGGTACCAAATTGCAGAATCTATTGGTAGAGTATCTATTTCTTAAGCCTTTGGCGAGACATCTTCCTAGCCCCAAACAACATATTGTTGGTGTTTTCTATAAGGATGATGAGGATTTTATTGGTATTTACACTCGACACATGTCCTATAGGATGGCCTTACTTCTTCTCAGACCTATTGTCGCATTGTTAGAAGAGTTTCATATGAGACCTTGTCAGTTATCGCCAAGTTTCTAATATTGGCCCTTCATAAATTCTACCTTACTTTAGGTCTTATTCTAAATGGAGCTGTTTGCCGCCAATTCTGGAGGTCCGTTATTTGGAAGAATGAAGATTTCTGCTATTAGGGCTTAAAAAGCCAATCTTCAAGTTACGGAGGTCTGCTTTTCTGGTCGGGAAGTCAAACAGTATTAAGGGTTTCAAGGATAAATGGTTCGAACTAGGGCCAAACTCGAAATCTCCCAACAACCTCTATCGTTGAGGTTTCAATTTCAAGACTAACCGGAATCCATTTCTTGAGAAAGAAGAAACCTAGGCAGAGCCCCACTTTTTTTTTACTAAAGGTTAGGAGAGGCCTGTGGAAGTTATAATGTCCTTTCCCAGTTGCTAGACGGTTACAAAGATGTTGGACCTGATTTACTCCAACACCATTTGCACTGTGTTTGATGAGAAGGAAGCATTCCATTTAGAAGGCGAAGATCGCGATTACGAGATCCTTGAAGATGAATTCTCTATTTTGAAATTATTTTTCTGCCTTTTTATGCAAGAATGTCATCTTTGTGCTCAAATGATAGAAAGACAAAGACAACAACAAATTGTCCTAGCTGCTGGACCAATTCCTCGGTGACAAGTTTCATTGGTGTTCATGCTTGTGTAATTCATATATACAAATTACCTTAGCTCGTGCTAGACTGTTTAATTGACTCATTGCGTTGATCAATTCGATCCACGCTCACCGCACTATGTTGATATGGAATAATCTGAGTTGAACTCACTGCATTCATATGCCTGAAATAAGACAAAAAAGGATCAAGGATAAGTTGGATATCGCGGCCTCGTTTCCATGCTTAAGTCAACGAAGACAATTTTATTGAAGAGTATGTAGCTTAGGCGAGCCATATGAATGAATTGAATATTTTTAGTATATCGTGTATCTTTTATATATAAGAGGATTGATTTGTGTGCTCTAAATGACAGATAAAGTCCACATGATAGCCAATCAATGATGTAGGTCTAATATCAACTTGAAACTGTTATAACAATTGCACCTGTGATTCTGATCCAGGCATCAGACTCGAGTGTGAATGTGCATGACCTTAATATCTATTTTGACTAGTCTATGTGACTTCGACGGTTATAATTGTAACATATGTAATATGTAATATGATTACTTGCGTGATTTCAATATTATTGTAACATTAAAACATTAAAATTTAAATCGATAAAATCCATTAAAAATTAAACGAAATAGTGAGTTGGATAAATTTTTTTTATCTATATTAGCATAAATCATGGTAAAATATATATTTTTCATATAAGTTATTCTTTACATTTTATAGTGATATAGATAAAAAAAGAAATGTAGTTAAAGTTATTGATATCAATATTCCCTTAAAATTTCAATGGATTTTTCATGGCTTTGGACTTTAATGATATAATAATGTAAAGCTTAGGAATTTTTGTGAATGCCAAAAAAAAAAATCAAGATAATAGTGTTGTAGTTTAGGGTCAAAAATGTAACTTAACCAAAATATATACACCGGCATTAAGAAGTTTCCTAGATCTCGGTTGGACTACAAATTGAAATAGTTAAATTATATTAAGATTAGATCATTATATATTTATGATTTCCGATTATAGTAATAATAAAATGGCCTAAATATTCCCATGGATCCACTCAACAAGGAAGACAAATAATTATTAGAAGAAAATTAATTAATTGATTAAGTGTTAGGGTCCTTCTCTTTAAAAAAAAAATGCAGTAGGGTCCTTATAATTATATATAAAAGAAGAGTATGAGCTGAAGGGCACATGGGGAAGCATATCGTTGAGACAGCAATATCACATGTGAAGCTCAAGCTGCCTAACATCTAAGACAAAATATTTTTATCAATTCTAGATGCAAATTAATTAACATTTTACTTTCATTTTACATACTAGTATTTTACTGGTTTTTTTTTATTTCTTTTATTCTAAAAAATTTAAAGTTTCATATAAATAGAGTTTTCTAGTAATCATTGGATGCTCAAACCCCCTCTCGACACTTTAGATACACTTCCATCTTTATGTCACCGTGATATAAAAAATGGATAAGGATTAAAAATCACCATGTAGTTATTGAAGAGAATTAAATATGATCTTAACGTATAAAAGAGTATAATGATCTGTTTGATTCAACGATTAGTTGATAGTTGTTCCTATTGTTGTTAGCTGTTTATTGTTGGTGCTCTTGGCTGTTTATTGTTAATGTTAACGGTTTATTATTAGTTGGTTAATAATTAGTGTTGGGTAAATTTGTGATGAAATATTATTGTTAGTATGTAAATCTAATATGGATCTATTTTAAATTAGTTGATAAATAAAATTTAAAAGTAAAAAAATATAATATAAAAGTTAATAAAATAACCTAATAACTAAATAAAAATTTGTTGAATCGAGAAAAACCTTATTCTTTCTACAATTATATTATAAAGATCGAAATAACGTTAAAAAAGAAACGTGTTCTGTGGAAATAAAAAGGATAACGTTATCAAAATCAAATAAATACAAACATTTTTTCATGAAAAAAAGCTTCACAGAAACGTGGCCCACGGAAGTGATAAGTGTCTATTTCAACGATAAAATACCCACTTGTTATGCTATTTGTTAGCCGGTTTGATTGTTATCACGGGTTTTATTGCTTGTTTTGTGTATTATGCCTCTACAGGGACTTATTATGAAGAAAGGAGCTGAATTGGGGCTATTTGGAGCTAATTTGGCTAAAGATAAAATCTGGAGCTGTTTTAAAGACCTGAAGTCGAAGCTGGAAGTTAGTCTTGCCCAAGACTAAGAAGCAGGCGGACATAAATCTTTCCAAATATGTCAAGTGCGAATCTGTTCAAATTTATCACGTTTTCAGATGTCTATTAAGGAGTTTTGAGCCTACAAATCAGGAAGGAAGAAGTCAAGTAGTATTAGGAAGTTAGAATATTTATTTTTTATAATTAGCTAGTATTTATCTCCTAATTAGGGTTGGAGAACTCCTATAAATAGGAGAGGATCTATCTCTAATGGGAGTTCAGTTTTAAAATTCCGTTTTATAATTAGAGTTCAGTTTTAATTCACTTTTCATTCTGTTTTTAGTTTTTAGTTTTTAGGTTTATCTTTTATTTTTATTTTTGTTCTCTCTTTCACAAGAGAGAAAGGTTGTTCTTCATGGCTATTCATAGCTAAACTTCTATTTTCAGTTAAGGGTTAATCCAAGGGAGGTTTTCTTCATTATTGTGAGACTGTTGTGCTTTAATTCTTATCTTACCGCTTATTTGTTCATTGCATTTTAGGGATTTATTCTCGATTGATTATTCATTCTTCGAATGATAACTGCAGGTCGTTCTTTGAATTGGATTGTCATATGGCTGAATTGGTAAAGTTAGAGTTTTACCTAAACGAACCAATCATAGTAGCAATCGATAATATAAATTAAGTTAGTTTTGCATTTGAAAGAATAGATTCAGATTTGACAACCTGAGATTGTCTTTCATGTGACATTAATACGAAAGTAATTGGGTTTATTTGAGTCGAATGAACAAATAACTTAGTTTCTTAATCGTCTACGCTGAGTGTCGGTTGGCTAAGGTCGGGTTCTTCTAATTCATAAGGCTGTCAATAGATTGAATCTTGACCGCTGAGGCTGTATTATTTATTGATTAGGAACTAGTTATTTGTCGTGCTTGACTAGTTTAATATTAAGGAAGAATACTCCAAACTGATCCGGTATGTGTATAAGAGTCTATTTTATCTGTCGATGATCAAGACTAATTGAATTCCTTGCCTGAGAACCCCTTAGCTGAAATCTTCTTTATTTATTATATTCAACTTCAATTTTGATTTTGTTATTTTTGTTGACTTAGTTCAGAAATCTACTCAACCCCCCTTTATTTAATTTTGTTGTCTTCTTGGTTATTAATTTAGTTAAATCAGTACTAATCTTTTGGGTTCGACCTTTACTTACCCTTGTTACAAATCAATATTTCGGTCAAGTAAAGTTATATTTATCTTTGGTGGATTCGACACCCCTCAAATTTTGGCGCCGTTGCCGGGGATTAGTTTAACTTGATTTAATTTTATTAATAATCAAGTTTGTATTTTTTTGTTCATTTGAGTGATTTTTCATAATTATGGATCATGTGCTTCAACTCATCAATGAGTACCGCTGGAATTCTGATCCATATTACTCTCCATATCCCAATTTCTTTTGCAACCAATCAAGTTCAGATAATTATCAATCATATTCTATTAATTCTTCAACCTCAGGTATGTCTCTTGATGAAATTGTTTTGAATTTATCCACTCCAATTTTAGTTCATGATTATGCGTTAGAGGAAGATGAAATAATAGAAAATGATAAGGTAATTGATGATAAAAATTACATAGCTGCCAATGAGTTAGATTATTCAAAGGATTTTTATGTTTTGGATGCAAGTAATTCAATCATAAATTCATAGAAATTTTTTCCAATTGACTCATCTAAGGCTAATGAAAATTCGGATATTCAAGAGGGTATAATTTTATATCCAATTGAATTTTATTGTGTTTTTCAGGTTGGCTTGATTGATTCCACTATGCATGAAAAGAGTAACCCGGACAATCTTGAAAATATTTTCGGTTATGATTGGGATGGAAAGGAGGATGAACGGTTAGGAATTGGATAATGTAAAATTACAAACGTCTGGCCAAAGACGTTAAATAGAGGCGCTTCTGGGAGGCAGCTCATTGTTTAGCTTTGATAGAGCTAACTTTTGTTATTTAAATTCTTGCATTTTGTTTCTTTATTTTAATTTTAATTGCCTTCATCTTCCATGTTGTGCTGGTTATTTTTTTCCCATTTTTTTTTCCAGATGAAGACTTGCTTGGAGAATCATTTGTCCGTTCACCAGTGTTGTATTAACGATATGATTGGAAGAAAAGATGGTCCGCAATTGAGAATCATTGTTTAAAATCAACTAATCCTTGTACAATCTTCACAAATCAGGGCAGTACCCCTTTCTCTTTCATTTAATTTTTTTTATTGCCCTTCATCCTATAATCGTGTTTTATTCCGCATTGAGGACAACACGAGAATTAAGTGTGAGGTATTTAGGGGTCTCTAATCCAGTTAGTAGTGATGATTTGCTCTGTTTTTGCTATGATTTTCATGCTGGTATGTTTGGGATTAAATTTCTGAATTTGCTGCTAAAATTTTCTGAGTTAATTGATGTAAATTTTCTGGTTTTTAGTGTTGATTTACTGCTATAAATTTATGAATTTGATGCTGGTTTTTGGTGCTGATTTGCTGCTGAAATTTGGGTGGATTATGTGCAAGTTGTTGCTGCAAAATTAGGTATAATTTTATCAGAAAATATGCTCGAGTCTAGTGTGAGGTGTCCACCTCTTGCTTCGTCCCTAAAACTACCATTGCTAGCTCTCTATTTTGCGCTCAATTGAAATTAGGTTTCTAACTTAGTACTGAAATCCTTAAGTCTTGTATTGAGTAAGGTCGTTGATTTCAAAAGGTCAGGATTGCATTATTGCCCTAAGTATGCATATTAACTACTTGATTAATCTCACATGACATGAAAAGATGTTTTGAATGAAGCAACACCACTTTTATCCCTATTTTTGGAAAGACTTTGAGCCTAAATGCAAGAACAAAATACATTACACTTTGTTCTATTTTTCTGAGTGTTGTCCAATTTTAGTTTGAAATTCTGAAACTTGCCATGTTATGCATTTCGAGACCACATCTGATGTATTCGAACATTAAAAATGATAAGGGAAGTAGGTTTCTTTTCTTAGTCATTTCAAATAAATTCGAACCCTTAGTCTTACTCAAAACTAACAAAAATAACAGTATCCAGCCCTTAGTTTAGCCACATTTGAGCCTTTTCCTCATTCTTGACACAACCCTTGTTTGAGTCCTTTGGTCATGGACAATTTAGCCATCAGAGTCTGTATATTCTTTTACTTTATTCAATGATTAATTGCCGCTTTGAGCAATTTCCATGTTCGAAAACCACAAGTTCATCAAAGTATAAGGATTCAATTGAATAGTCCTTTAGTTATAGTATATGTGGGTGTGCTTCAAAAAGTGTCTAAATAGACATTAGTCGGCAAAATAGCAGCTTTCTTGTTCTAGTTCGAAGGTTTTCTATATTTAAAAAAATGAGAAAAAAAAACCCTCAGAAAAAAAAGATGAAAAAAAAAGTTAGAGGCATAAAAAAATAAGAAAAAGAAAGAGAAAAAGAAACAAAGAAAAATTTCTTGTTAGTTTTTTCATTTCAGTCTGTTTATAGTTGTTTAAGTTCATCTTGAACATTCATTCTGAAGTTTGAGAATTGTAAGTCGTTTGTAAATAATTGAGCTTTGATTTCCATTTGGCCATTTTCAGAGTAGACTGTACATTTTTACTACTCTCGGTTTCCCTTTCTTTCTCTTTTCCTTTCCAAACCTTACCCACAACCTATGTTACACCCTGTTTTAAGTCCCTTTGATTTAGTGTCTTGAATTCATACTAAGTGGTGGAGATTTGATATATTGGCAAGCTTATGGTAATTTCATTCTAGATTGTGACTTGAGTGATTTCTTAAAACTAATTATAGCTTAAACACTTGAGTGCAATGAGTGACTTCTGTGAGGGTGCTGCAGATTTTAATTCATCTCTCATGTACATGGTCAAAAGCTTATTTGGTGAGATTTTTCAAGTAGTTACATTGTGTATTTAAACATGAATAAATTCTTGACTTGGAGAGTTAATGGCTGATAACCTTTGCATTATGAGGGGGGATCGAGAAAGGTTAGTATACACGAAATCATTAGAGCTAAGAACTGTTGACATGATCTGGTATGCTTGAGGACAAGCATTGGGTAAGTGTGAGGTGTTTGATAAGTTTTTATTTCAGCGATAAAATACCCACTTGTTATGCTATTTGTTAGCCGGTTTGATTGTTATCACGGGTTTTATTGCTTGTTTTGTGTATTATGCCTCTACAGGGACTTATTATGAAGAAAGGAGCTGAATTGGGGCTATTTGGAGCTAATTTGGCTAAAGATAAAATCTGGAGCTGTTTTAAAGACCTGAAGTCGAAGCTGGGAGTTAGTCTTGCCCAAGACTAAGAAGCAGGCGGACAGAAATCTTTCCAAATATGTCAAGTGCGAATCTGTTCAAATTTATCACGTTTTCAGATGTCTATTAAGGAGTTTTGAGCCTACAAATCAGGAAGGAAAAAGTCAAGTAGTATTAGGAAGTTAGAATATTTATTTTTTTATAATTAGCTAGTATTTATCTCCTAATTAGGGTTGGAGAACTCCTATAAATAGGAGAGGATCTATCTCTAATGGGAGTTCAGTTTTAAAATTCCGTTTTATAATTAGAGTTCAGTTTTAATTCACTTTTCATTCCGTTTTTAGTTTTTAGTTTTTAGGTTTAGCTTTTATTTTTATTTTTGTTCTCTCTTTCACAAGAGAGAAAGGTTGTTCTTCATGGCTATTCATAGCTAAACTTCTATTTTCAGTTAAGGGTTAATCCAAGGGAGGTTTTCTTCATTATTGTGAGACTGTTGTGCTTTAATTCTTATCTTACCGCTTATTTGTTCATTGCATTTTAGGGATTTATTCTCGATTGATTATTCATTCTTCGAATGATAACTGCAGGTCGTTCTTTGAATTGGATTGTCATATGGCTGAATTGGTAAAGTTAGAGTTTTACCTAAACGAACCAATCATAGTAGCAATCGATAATATAAATTAAGTTAGTTTTGTATTTGAAAGAATAGATTCAGATTTGACAACCTAAGATTGTCTTTCATGTGACATTAATACGAAAGTAATTGGGTTTATTTGAGTCGAATGAACAAATAACTTAGTTTCTTAATCGTCTACGCTGAGTGTCGGTTGACTAAGGTCGGGTTCTTCTAATTCATAAGGCTGTCAATAGATTGAATCTTGACCGCTGAGGCTGTATTATTTATTGATTAGGAACTAGTTATTTGTCGTGCTTGACTAGTTTAATATTAAGGAAGAATACTCCAAACTGATCCGGTATGTGTATAAGAGTCTATTTTATCTATCAATGATCAAGACTAATTGAATTCCTTGCATGAGAACCCCATAGTTGAAATCTTCTTTATTTATTATATTCAACTTCAATTTTGATTTTGTTATTTTTGTTGACTTAGTTCAGAAATCTACTCAACCCCCCTTTATTTAATTTTGTTGTCTTCTTGGTTATTAATTTAGTTAAATCAGTACTAATCCTTTGGGTTCGACCTTTACTTACCCTTGTTACAAATCCATATTTCGGTCAAGTAAAGTTATATTTATCTTTGGTGGATTCGACACCCATCAGGAAGCTAAAAGATGTTGTTTTATAACATCACCAAATACACATTACACCCATCACCATCATCATCACCTTCATATCTATGTATCTTCGATTTGGCTCCACCCAACGTCGTCCAACTCATCATCATAATTGAATCTATCTTTATCATCTTCATAAGGAGTCCCGTGTTGATTCCACTCAATGTACCGAAGCTCATCCTCATCATGATAGACTCTATCTTCGCCATCTTCATAAGTGGCCCCATGTTGGTTCCAGTCAATTTTCTGACGCTCGTTCTCATCATGGTAAATTCTATCATCTTCATCATAATCATTTTCATTCACATGACGATAAAATTCACCATCCTCATATATCCCATCCTCGGAAGCGTGCTCTCTCTCTCTCTTCAACCTCATCTTCGAATTCACTATCATAATAGCCAAACTCACCATTTCTTTCTAGCTCATTCTCAGATTGGTTATCCTTTTCATCAATATCCTCTTCTAACTCATCTTCCTCATGCTCATATTCAAATTCGTTCCTCTCTTTGTCAATAATTTATTCTTGCTCATGACCTCTCGTTCCCATTCACTTTTTCTCATAATTCAAACCGATTAATTCACTTGCCAAGTTGCTCGACTCAAATAACATGCTACATCCCAACATGGTTGAACCACCAACATATCTTCTATCACCATAGCCATCAATCTCCACACATTAGGTGATTTCAACATTCTCTTCAAAGAGATTAACAAGCCCAAACTCACTCCCCCCTTATTTAAGATAATTACCCTCATTTTCTTTAAGCACACATATGTAGTTATGTCTAAGGTGCATTTCATCGAACACATGGGGAGTATACTTCTCAACATGAGTTTTCTCAAAGTTTTCAACCACAAACACTCATTCTTCCTCATCCATACATGGATTCAAATTCTCATTTATCATTCCATTATCAATAAACCCATATTGAGAATCTAAATCACTAGCAATGTCACAAACAATCAAGTCCTCACTAGTAATAGGCTTACCCATAACTTCCACATCAAGAATTGAAAATTTAGGATTTACCTCTTCATTGTGTGATGGAAGATATATTTGGGATGATTCTTTATGAGGAAAAATGGAGGTTTCTCCATCTCCTCTTCGTTGGGCTCTACGTTGTCGTCTTCGGATTCCTCTTTGGAACCTCTCCATCTCTTTTTGTTACATGTTTTCTATTGTCTTTCTCCTTGCTTTAGTAAGCTTGAAATCCATCTCTTCAAACTCGTCTTGCCATTCTTCAAGGCTCTTGTTTGCAAACTCCATTAAGGCATGTGAAAAACTCGATTGAATCATTGTTGAAGAAGTCGCAGTTAGGAAAACGATCAGCTCTGATACCAAATGATACAGATCGATGTTGAACGAGTCGATTTTGATCTTAAATCAACAAATATGGTTATTCTCCAACTAAATTAGAAGGAGTTAATCCCGAGTTTCACGGACTAAATCTGTAGGAAATAGAAAATTCCTCACCGTTGAAGGTATGAAACCTTAACAAGCTTCAAAGAAAAGACTATATTTTTAATTCATCAAAAGTTAATTGATTAGAAAGAAAGAGATGGATCTATAGCATCTCAAAACCTAAATGACAAATTACATAAAAAGCCAAATACATAAAATTAAATATATAAAACTTAAAGGGGTAAAATGGGTTAGAGGTAAATGGATGGTAATTAAGGGGTGACACAATTGTAATTAGGAAAGAGCCGGGGTGAGAGGCAAGTCTGATTGCAAGGCTTTTTAAAAAGCCCGACACGGCGTGTCAATGGATTAAAAAGAATCAGAAACTTTTCATCAGACCCAAACGGTGTGTGGGAATAGCGATATGGCGTGTAGACTCTATTTTTTTAGCATAATAAGCTTTCATTTGCCTTAACGTATTGCCCCTTTGGTTCAACTTCTTTCACCATTCGTCTCCTCTTGTCTAGTCGACTAGATGCCCGCATCACTCTTTTTTTTTAATCCATTGATATGGAAACATATATATATATATATATACATATCTATTGTTTTTTTAAGACCTCTTAATCTAGAATTCTTTGTTTGTTTTATTAGTTATATTTATTATCAATAAATAGACCCAAATAGAGTTTACAGGATAATCTTTATTTACTTCTTAGTTATTGTCTTTTGGTCCTCTTAATTTACTTTTAAGATATACTTTTCTACTTGTTAATAACAATAAAATAAATATCAATCTATGAACTTCTATTAGCAATAGTCGAAATTTTAAGCTCCATATATGTATTTTTTTTTTATCCTTCGGTAAAAAGTGGCAATGCAAATATTATTAATGAAGGATATTAAGTTATTAATATTAATGTCAAGTTTGACCATAATCTTATTTTATTATGCTTTTATTTCTTCTATGAAAGTAAATATATGAGTAATTTATAATAAATCCATTTATGATGATTTCATTTGAGTGGTTTGTTAGATCAATGAAATATTTAAGAAGCACCATAAAGTATGCTTTCTATTTCTATTATATAAGAAGAAGACAATAATACAAACTGGATCTTGGTCTGGATGAGATAAAATTAATTAGTTGGTTTATATTCACCCATGGTGGGGGTGTTATTGCATGGAACTGGCTGGTTGAAAAACTTCTGAGGACCGTTTAGTATTTTGTAATGAATGATATAATGGAATTCTAATGGATGCTCGTTATTATGTTTGGATTAGTCATATTGTTTTTGTCGTAATGGAATCACAATTATATTACTCAATTTTTCTTTAAAAATTTATGTTATGAGGATAAAAAAATATGCAGAACTACTGCGTATTTTAGTGGAAGGTCACCAAAATTTTATACACTTTTATACGTAAAATTAAAGGTTGTATGTTAAAATATAAAATATGATAAATATTGTAAACCACGCTGTATAATTTACCCAATCATATTGTATGTACCGCAAGTCTGGTTCATAGTCTAATAGACATCAAATTGAGTCACTTAATTAAAACCCCACCAAAGTTTGTTTTTTCTATTTTTTTGAAATACGTGAGGGATTGTTGTATAAATATATACATATATTATCTTATCTTGTATTATTTCAAAATATATATACATAGTAGTATTTCATATATTATATTTTATAAATTAATTATATGCATGCTTTCTATTATAGATGGGAACTAACTCCTCATTTTTCTCAACGGGTAGAAACGTGTTATTTGCAAAGAAATCTGGTTAAATAAATGCTTTAATAATTATTTTTTTAAACATTAATACTAATTATTAGTTCCTAAGCTGTAGGATGCTTCAAATCCCCACTTCAGGATTTTAATAAAACTAAATCTAACGGTGAATATTCATGTAGTCAAAACCGTATATATAAACGTTCTTTATGGAAAAAATATAATTGAGATAATTTTTTGCTTCATTTGTTCTTCTTTAATTGTTGTTTTCTCTTTGGGTTGTATCACAAAATATAATTGTTGGATTCTTGGTTTTTATTATTGTTTTCGGTATCTAAAAATCAGGAGTGCTTGTTAAATCCCAAAGGAATAGGGTATTGTTATATACCGCAAATTTTTTTTTCATCCACCGCACCCTTTTGACATTTATGTCCTTCTCATTAATTTTTTTCAAAAACTCAAATTTTTTTTTTTCTCTCTTTCTCTCCCAAGCCTAAAACCCCGAATTTGACGAAAATGGACCCGAGCATTCCCGTAGACCATAATTTCGAACACGAGGTAATCCTACGATATAAATTTAAATTAAAATTCGTTTTTTAAATTTTGATTTTTTTTTAAGGATTTAGCCTAAACGGGAGGCGCATGCCGCTCGTCCGCAGGCCGAACGGATGAACTACCCGTTCAGCCTGCGGAACGGGCAGCACGCGCCACCCGTTCCACCTGCGGAACGGGCGGCACGCTGCGCTCGTTCCGTCATGGGACGGGCAGGGTGACCTGCCCGTTCCAACCGACGGTTGAACGGGCAGGCTGCCCGTTTAGGCCTAATTTGGCCCTTTTTTGCTTTTTAACGGGGCAGCCTGTCCGTTTAGCCTATACGAGGCCCAAACAAGCTCGGAATTGTAATTTTTAACGTGCAGGCTGCCCGAATAAGCCCCAAATTTATATAGTTTTTTTATTTTTACTCGTATTGTTAATACCTATTATGCACCCGAATGCCATTTTTTTAAATTTTTGCGCGTATTGTTAATACATATTATGCATTTTTATATATTCAGGAACCATTAGAAGATTGGCAACCCGACGACATTGATTACAGTTCCCGTTTTATAACGGACACCGTTTTTCCTTCGTGTGAAGATGCTGTTACTTGGGCAAAACAAGTAGCTATTCGAATTGGGTTTGAGATTATAATATCTTCGCATAAACATGGTGGAAAGCAAAAGCAATTGAGATGTTCACGGGGTGAACGCTACAGATGGAGAACAGATGAGGCAGGGTTAATACGAAAAACTAAAACTAAAGCGTGCAGGTGTAAATTTGAGATTAAAGCATATCAACGGCCAGACCTTACTGGTTGGGGGATAAAGTGTAACAGCCCCAAAACCCTAACATACGAGTCTTCCCACATTCATATATGTTTTCATAATTGAATACATACATTTTAGATTCATCTCATTGTCAATAGAAGTTTCGTATGCATAATGCGACTACCGTGCGATTAGTAGGCGATTAATATGTCGTTAAGATGTAACGATCGGTTAATTGAGTTAGGACTTAAATGAATGAATGAATGAATTCATATGTCCTAAATTGATTAACTTACACTTTAGGAGGGCTGAATGTGAGGTTTGTGAGCAAGCACGAGGTGTCACCCCAATATTAAGACAAAATACACCTCTTTGATTTAAAAAGATGTATATGTCTCAATTCTTATCCTTTGCTTCCCAAATTTCGACAAAGCTTCAGCAAAACTTCCTTGTTCATAACCTAAACCTCTCCAAAGAAAACTCTTCCAATTTCTTCCATTTTCAAGCCAAACAAGTCAAGTTAGGAAGCATACTAGGTGATAGACACAAGTTGAAGGTTAGTATGTTGTTTTAGCTTGTTTTCTATGAGTTTGAGATTCTGAAATACTTAGGTATGATCATAGGATTTGTTTTGGATGAGTTGTGATTGAGTTTGTTGAGTTTTGGTGTTTTTTAAAGTGGTTATAGGCTGTCCAAATGAAAGATATGTATCAAGTGCCCTAAACAGAAATAAAGGGTACTGCTTTCAGTCATCTTGGAGTAGGGTGATGCGCCCTCACCTAAGGTTAGATGAGAACTCACTAAGGGATAAGTGTACCCCGTCATTATCAAGTAATAAATTTCTGGTTTAAGTTGAAGGAAATTAAGGCTAAGGTATCGCAGCGGAAATATAAAAATTTTAGCCTACTTCCTTTTAACCATAGGATCCGTTAATCGTTATTTCATATAAAGAGGGATAAGAAGGAATACATTTCAATGAACAATCTACCATTGTTAAAGAAGCGCCCACAATTCTTCTCTGAGATTCTAAACACAAAGATTAATACGGTGATGCTAAGATGAAATCAACCCTTATGAGATGCAACCAAAATAGATTGCCTCTAACAAACCAACACAAGATCAAAGAGAAAGAGGGATGAATAAGATTAATCAATCGATGGAATGCCGAATGAATTCTTGTTCACGAACTTGGGAATAGAATTCTTTTCTCTCACTAATATAGCAATTTCGAAAATCACAAGGGGAGGGATAGGGCTTGGTCGAAATTCACTATAGGGGGGGTATATATTAGCTTGTATCTAAACCCTAGTTAGATAGGAATATGTTACTTAATAGGAATTCCATTCGGAATAGGATTCCTAATTATTATCTTATAATATATCAAATACATTTAGGATAATAATAAATAACCTAATTGGATAATAATAGGAGTATATTAATCTAATTAAAACTCCTAATTAAATTATCTCTTAATTAATTTAATTCACAATCCTAATCTAATTAGGATTAATGGAATAAAATTAATTTCTTCCTAACATATATAAATTTCGGCCCCCTCCTAGTATGTGGGCCTTACTGGGCTTAATTGGGCTTCCATCTATTAATCATATCCATCTCTCTTTTGGTTCCAAGTCTTATGTGTGATCCATTAGGTCCTTACTACTTTTGGCCGTATGCAACCTATTAAATTAATTTCTTCAAGAATTATATTTAATCCCTTGCATAACGGAATGATGTACATAGTATGTTATTGGCAAGTCCGTAATCATTCCCCCAGAGTCCGTTAAGAAGACAGGTTGATTCTGTCGTTAACCCTTCCGTATTAGTTACGGTATAATACGATCCTTTATCAACTACATCCTTGAACTGAATCTTATGACTATGGGTAATGTCAAGTCACATATAGCGAGACGTTCATTTTACTTGTTATTGGCCGAGTCAACTCAAAAAGATAGGTTAAGTGAAATCTGTATTTCTACTCTTAAGCTATCACCTTGCAAGGGTTTAGAGTCAAGTCTTCCACAAGCAATCCTTGGATGTATCTCCCATTAATCGGGAGTGATAAATGCTCAATCCAATGTATAACTACCCTGAAATTACTTCCTGTGACACCCAACCTTTGCATTTCACACCCCAGAGTCATCTCTGTTAAGGATCGTGGGACCACAGGATCAAAGTCTCACATTCAGTAATTCAGGATGACCAATTAACATTCCTTTGAGTCTGAGGATTAGTTATACCTATTAATACCAATGAGATGAACAGTTGACAAGGATGAATCTACCCATCCTGTTATCTCAAGTCGGATCCCCAATCCTAATGAACAACGTTTCACCGGATCTATGTAACTGTCCAGATATCTATATATGTGAAGCTTGTGAGATCAGCTTTCTGTCGGACAGAAGACATTGTTACATACAAGTCTCAACTGTGATATATCAATCCTAAATATATCACTTGACTTGGGGTGGTTTTAAGTTTATTAGTTTATTATAAAGTTTTGTCTCACTTCATGCTTGTATGAACACTTTATTTAGTGCTTAAAAGGGATTGCCTTTATATAGTTATAAAACATATATCTCATTAAAACAAATGATATAAAGAACAATTCATTTACAATAAGTTTGTATCCCGCAACAATTGACTATAGGACACTAAACCCCAACATACTCCCACTTGGACTAAAGCCAATTATTTCTAAAACTTATCCCAGTAGAAGTTAAATGACGATCATGTACTTTCTGGGTTAAAGGCTTTGTTAACGGATCTGCAACGTTGTCCTCTGTAGGTACTCTTTCTATTCTCACATCTCCTCTAGCCACAATCTCTCTAATGATGTGGTATCGCTTTAGGTAGTGCTTGGATGCATTATGAGACCGTGGTTCCTTTGCTTGCGCAATGGCTCCATTGTTATCACAGTACAGAGTAATGGGATTGACAATGTCAGGCACCACACCTAGTTCTGTAATGAACTTTCTAATCCAAACTGCTTTCTTTGCTGCTTTCGCAGCAGCGATGTACTCTGACTCGGTCATAGAGAAAGCTACGCTTCCCTGCTTGGAACTTTTCCAACTGACCGCGCCCCCATTTAGGATAAACAGGTATCCTGATTGGGATTTAAAATCATTCTCATCTGTGAGATGACTAGCGTCTGAAAATCCTTGTATTTTCAGATCTCCTTCTCCATACACTAGAAACATATCTTTAGTTCTTCTCAAGTACTTAAGAATGTTCTTGACGGCAATCCAATGCTCGTCTTCCGGATTCCCTTAGTAACGACTCGTTACAGATAACGCGAACGCTACGTCGGGTCTAGTGCATAGCATAGCATACATAATCGAACCGATCGCGCTGGCGTACGAGACTACAGCCATGCGTCGTTTGTCATCATCAGTTTTAGGACATTGATGATTGTTTAACTTTACTCCATGTACCATGGGTAAGTTACCTCGTTTCGATTCAAGCATGCTAAACCGATTTAGCACCTTTTCAATGTATGTAGCCTGTGAAAGACCAAGCAGTCTACGTGATCTATCCCTGTAGATCTTTATACCAAGTATATAGGCTGCTTCACCGAGGTCTTTCATTGAGAAGTTACCGGATAACCATATTTTCACTGATTGTAAAAGAGCAATGTCATTTCCCATTAACAGTATATCGTCCACATATAGTATGAGAAATGCTATAGAGCTCCCACTTGCTTTCTTGTAAATGCAAGCTTCTTCGCAATTTTGTTCGAAACCAAATTGTTTTATGGTTTCGTCAAAATGCTTGTTCCAGCTTCTAGATGCTTGCTTGAGTCCATAAATGGATCTCTGAAGTTTGCAAACTTTGTTTGCATCCTTTGATATGAAACCTTCAGGTTGCATCATGTATACATCCTCAAGTAGGTTTCCGTTTAGGAAAGCTGTTTTCACATCCATTTGCCAAATCTCATAATCAAAAATGAGCGGCAATTGCAAGCATGATTCTGATTGATTTGGACATAGCAATAGGAGAGAAGGTTTCGTCATAATCAACACCTTGTTTTTGACGATATCCTTTCGCTACCAACCTAGCCTTGTAGGTGCTAACCTTTCCATCCATGTCAGTCTTCTTTTTGAAGATCCATCTGCACCTAATGGGTTTTATCCCTTCAGGTGGATCAACCAAAGTCCAAACTTGGTTAGTATACATGGAATCCATTTCAGAATCCATGGCTTCAAGCCATGCTTTAGAATCTGGACTAGTAAGAGCCTCTTCGTAGTTTCGAGTTCGTCGTCTAACACGGGAACCTCGTCATCATCTCCCACTAGAAAACCATATCTAACTGGGAGTTCACGAACTCTTCGTGATCTACGAATAGGTGCCACTGGAGTCTCATCTAATGGGACTTCTTCGGGTACCTCGACCACCTCCGTTGTTTCAGTCGGTGTTTCTTCCTCTTGAACTTCATCGAGTTCAATCACGCTTCCCTTTTGTGTTTCTTCAAGAAACTCTTTCTCTAAGAAGGTTGCGTGTTTGGATACGATCACTTTCTGATCATCTGGATGATAGAAGTAATATCCCATAGTTTTCTTAGGGTATCCAATGAAGAAACATTTATCAGATTTAGAATCTAATTTGTCGGACGCAACGCGTTTCACATATGCTGAACAACCCCATACTCTCATGAAAGAGAACACAGGTTTCCTACCAACGAACAATTCATATGGCGTGGAACTAGCGGATTTAGTTGGTACTCGATTCAGGGTGAAGAGGGCAGTTTCTAAGGCATAGCCCCATAACGTCTTTGGAAGTAAGGCCATGCTCATCATGGATCGTACCATATCTACTAGGGTACGGTTTCTCCTCTCGGATACACCATTGTGTTGTGGCGTATAGGGAGGTGTCCATTGTGAGCATATCCCACATTCAGTTAGATAATTCAGAAAATCATCAGAAAGATATTCGCCACCTCGATCAGATCGAAGTGTTTTTATTTTCTTTCCTAATTGATTTTCCACTTCATTCTTGAAGCATTTGAACTTGTCAAAAGCTTCTGATTTGTGCCTCATCAAGTAGATATAACCATAGCGAGTATGGTCATCTATGAAGCTAATGAAGTATCTGAATCCTCCTCTTGCTTGGACTGACATAGAACCACATACATCTGAATGAATGAGTCCTAGAGTGTCTGATACACGCTCACCTTTATTGCTAAAGGGTGTCTTTGTCATTTTACCTTTTAAACATGATTCGCATGTTTCCAATGATTCATAATCGATTGGATCTATAATCCCATCTGAATGTAGCTTTAGCATGCGTTTCTTGTTTATATGGCCTAAACGACAATGCCACAAGTAAGTTGAATTATCTAGCTTATGTCTTTTGGTATCAATTGCAAAAACATGAGTTTTATCATCTAACACATAAATTCCATTTTGTGATATTCCTGAAAAATAAAAGATCGAATCTTTATAAAAATTGCAACTATTGTTCTTTATTGAAATATGAAAACCGTCGTCAATGAGACGGCTAATAGAAATAATGTTACGAGACATCTCAGGAATGTATAACCAATTCCTTAATTCTATTACAAGCCCAGAGGGCAAAAGTAAAACATAATCTCCAATTGCGAGGGCGGCAACTCTTGCTCCATTTCCCACTCGCAAGTTTATGCTTCCTTTCTTTAGTTCCTTAGTCTGTTTTAGCTCCTGCATATTTGTACAAATATGAGATCCACATCCGGTATCAAGTACCCAAGATTCAGACAATGAAACCGTATTTATTTCAATATAGAACATACCAGACGTAGAAGCACCGCCTTTTCCCTTCTTGAGGGTGGCTAGATACTCCTTGCAGTTTCTCTTCCAATGCCCGTCTTTACCACAGAAGTGGCACTCTCCTTTGGGCTTCTTAACTTCCTTTCCCTTGGACACATCTTTCTTACCTTTCTTGGGATGTTTAGAATTGGGAAAGTTCCCTTTTCTTTTCCTCGATCCCTCGATTACAAGAGCCGGTATGGCCTTGTCTTTCTTCATATTGGGCTCAACTGATTTGAGCATGTTTGCAAGCTCTTCAAGAGAGATTTGCAAGTCATTCATTTGGTAGTTCATGATGAACTGTGAATAACTCTCTGGGAGGGACTGAAGAACCAAGTCGGTACTTAATTCGTTGTCCATCACAAATCCAATACTAGAAAGTTTGATAATATAGCCTATCATCTTGACACAATGTGTCATGACAGATGTGCCCTCTTGCATCCTGCAACGATATAACAATTTTGATATCTCGTAGCGTTCGCACCTGGTTTGTTTCCCAAACAATTCCTTTAGGTGCATTATGATGGAATAGGCATTCATCTCCTCATGTTGCCTTTGTAATTCCGATGTCATCGATGCAAGTATGATGCAAGCGGCATGATCATCATCAGCCTTGTGCTTCTGATAAGCATCAATTTCCTCGATGGGAGCATCATCTTCAGGGACAGGGGGTATCGATGTATCAAGTACATACCCAATTTTCTCGAACTTCAAAACAATTTTGAGGTTACGAAACCAGTCGATGAAGTTTGAACCATTCAATTTGTTATCGGTAAGGATGTAACGCAGATCGGTGTTAGTCATGATTTTAAGAGTGTGTGTTTAAACAAAACCTGAGAGTGAGAAAGAGTAAACGTATGTCATTCATTTGCTTTAAAGTTTAACAATCTAAAATTATAGGCCTTTTAATTTATTTCAGATTGCTCCCACTATTTTGCCAAATTAATAACCCTCCATATTAATTCGAAGAATTTCACAAATCCTTTAGTGAGCTAGGATCCTAACTCCTGAGATTTCGCCTTGAGTTTACTCAACAAGCTAGTCTCATTCATTAGGTAGATTCATACAATCAATCACATCTTTAATGTGATTCCTAGGTTATTGGGTTACTAACCACATTAGTAACTAATATGCTATTCATATTAATCCCAACCGTTTTGCCCATTAGTTTATGACAACATGAGTTTACTCATCCAATTATCATAATCTAATTTAAGTATTACCCCATATTCATGAAAAATGATTTTCGATAATTCAGGTGTTACCATAAGACCCCGAGCTTGAGTTTACTCAACAACCCAAAGGCCCCCAGTACTGCCGGCTGAATTATAATATTAGGGAGGGGCAACCGATTTTAATAACTTACTTATTTACTTAACTTTTTAATGAGGGATTTTATTTAAGTCTCATAATCTAACTTAGTCTTGATTTGTTTTAGCATACATCAGACATACATACATTCACATACATTGGCGTTATGGACACATCATCTAAATTATTCCGTCGAGCCAGAGACGGAATAAATGGCCAAACCTAAGGAAATACTAACTATTACATATTTCTCTTTAGGTCCTCCGTCTTCTCCTTGGCGCCTTGAAATTACATATTAATTTCTATACTACTATAAGAAAACTTCAACTGAATTGAAGGGAATTAGATGAGAGGAGAAATTACAATAGATAGTAGAAAGGCAGGACGCGCATGCCCTATTTCAAAAATACCAAAAGACTAAAAGAGGGTCCAAATATGTCCATAACTCCAAACATGCATAGACTCAATTAAATAAATTTAATTGGTTGATTACATAACCGGCTTATGTAATATTTAGGTTAATCACATTAACTCGTCAAATTAACTTTCATCCAATTTTACTTCTAATCGTTTTGTATCTTTATATTAACCCTTAGATTAATATAACCATATAAAACGTTGATTATGCTCGTCCCATTTATTTTGATTTTAATTCACTTAACACTTTGATTTACATATTGGTAAAAACAAACATTTAAACGAATTATTCATTCGATAATCAAAACAGAAAACTATTAATTTCTGAAACATATATATACATTTAACATAGAACGATTTTAAACCTATTTTAAAATCAAGTGGGTATCGGGCCGTGCCCGAGGGCGGGCTGCTGCCGATTAGCAGCAGCCCTTAGGGCACGCGGGGCGCTGCTGCCTTGCGGCAGCGGCGCCCATGCGCCGCACGCGGCTGCTGCCGCGAGGCAGCAGCCGCGTGACAACGGCCAGTCGCGCCGTGAGGCACGACTCGGGCTGCTGTCATATTTTTTTTTATATTAAATATATATATATATATTTATATATATATCAGTTTTAAAACAATTTTAAAACGGTTTTCAGAAATAGGATAATCTACAATAGATTTCCGTTTTATCATTTAGAATTAATAAAACTAATTTTATCAACCTAACTATAAAACTAATAGATTTTGTTATAATGATTATCAACCGAAATATTTAGCAACATAAGCATAATCAGTTTTAACTAACAATTAATCAAAACTTTATTTATCTTTAGAATTAATTAATCAATACTATTTGTCAATTAATCCTAACCATAAATATTTATTCAATCCTATTGAAAACTTCTATATTTTCATATATGAAATAACGGATTTAACGATGGCTCTAATACCACTGAAGGAAATTAAGGCTAAGGTATAGCAGCGGAAATATAAAACTTTTAGCCTACTTCCTTTTAACCGTAGGATCCGTTAATCGTTATTTCATATAAAGAGGGATAAGAAGGAATACCTTTCGATGAACAATCTACCGTTGTTAAAGAAGCGCCAACAATTCTTCTCTGAGATTCCAAACACAAAGATTAATACGGTGAGGCTAAGATGAAATCAACCCTTATGAGATGCAACCAAAATAGATTGCCTCTAACAAACCAACACAAGATCAAAGAGAAAGAGGGATGAATAAGATTAATCAATCGATGGAATGCCGAATGAATTCTTGTTCACGAACTTGGGAATAGAATTCTTTTCTCTCACTAATATAGCAATTTCGAAAATCACCAAAGGGGAGGGATATTGGCTTGGTCGAAATTCACTATAGGGGGGGTATATATATTAGCTTGTATCTAAACCCTAGTTAGATAGGAATAGGTTACTTAATAGGAATTCCATTCGGAATAGGATTCCTAATTATTATATTATAATATATCAAATACATTTAGGATAATAATAAATAACCTAATTGGATAATAATAGGAGTATATTAATCTAATTAAAACTCCTAATTAAATTATCTCTTAATTAATTTAATTCACAATCCTAATCTAATTAGGATTAATGGAATAAAATTAATTCCTTCCTAACATATATAAATTTCGGCCCCCTCCTAGTATGTGGGCCTTACTGGGCTTAATTGGGCTTCCATCTATTAATCATATCCATCTCTCTTTTGGTTCCAAGTCTTATGTGTGATCCATTAGGTCCTTACTACTTCTGGCCGTATGCAACCTATTAAATTAATTTCTTCAAGAATTATATTTAATCCATTGCATAACGGAATGATGTACAGAGTATGTTATTGGCAAGTCCGTAATCATTCCCCCAGAGTCCGTTAAGAAGACAGGTTGATTCTGTCGTTAACCCTTCCGTATTAGTTACGGTATAATACGATCCTTTATCAACTACATCCTTGAACTGAATCTTATGACTATGGGTAATGTCAAGTCACATATAGCGAGACGTTCATTTTACTTGTTATTGGCCGAGTCAACTCAAAAAGATAGGTTAAGTGAAATCTGTATTTCTACTCTTAAGCTATCACCTTGCAAGGGTTTAGAGTCAAGTCTTCCACAAGCGATCCTTGAATGTATCTCCCATTAATCGGGAGTGATAAATGCTCAATCCAATGTATAACTACCCTGAAATTACTTCCTGTGACACCCAACCTTTGCAGTTCACACCCCAGAGTCATCTCTGTTAAGGATCGTGGGACCACAGGATCAAAGTCTCACATTCAGTAATTCAGGATGACCAATTAACATTCCTTTGAGTCTGAGGATTAGTTATACCTATTAATACCAATGAGATGAACAGTTGACAATGATGAATCTACCCATCCTATTATCTCAAGTCGGATCCCCAATCCTAATGAACAACGTTTCACCGGATCTATGTAACTGTCCAGATATCTATATATGTGAAGCTTGTGAGATCAGCTTTCTGTCGGACAGAAGACATTGTTACATACAAGTCTCAACTGTGATATATCAATCCTAAATATATCACTTGACTTGGGGTGGTTTTAATTTTATTAGTTTATTATAAAGTTTTGTCTCACTTCATGCTTGTATGAACACTTTATAATCACTTTAAACAAACTTACGGATTTCCTTTTATTAGACTTTATTTAGTGCTTAAAAGGGATTGCCTTTATATAGTTATAAAACATATATTTCATTAAAACAAATGATATAAAGAACAATTCATTTACAATAAGTTTGTATCCCGCAACAATTGACTATAGGACACTAAACCCCAACATAAGTCCAGGTTATCGTCCACAGGATTTATTTCTGCAAGTACCGAGCTACTCGATCTCGGATGTTATCTAGGCTTAGGGGGTTTTGAGTTTGTTTGATTAAATTAATGTACTCCTAGGTTGAATTACGCTATTCCTAGCTAAGTTATCTGATTCTAACTAAGTTATTCTACGCCTAATTAAGTTACTCTACCCCTAATTAAGTTAAACTACTCCTAAGTGATCTTTTACCAATGCAATTAACCGAAGGAACATGAAGGGATACGATGATAATGAAAATAGAATGTTTAAACAATTGAATTGAAACCTAAGTCACTTTTGTCCAAGGCGATTAACCCGACCTATCCTCCTAAAGTCCCTAGTTCGTGATTCCCTTGTAAGGCCGAAACTAGCTCTAAAGCTCAGTAATTTGGGCTTAATCTTCTATAGGGTCGTCAATCCTATAGGCACTGACTAGGTCAGATTCAGCTCGCAATATGTGCCAACCTAATTTTGGGATTATCGAATGAGTTAAACCAATCAGACAAAGTGTAAGACAAAGATTAAAACATCAAAACAATTGAATAAACAAGAACTATAATATATATCAAAGATGGAAACATTGTCATGAAGTTACAATAAACCTAGAATTCATAGCATGTATCAGAGGCTAGACAGAATGTAAAAGAAGAAAAATCCCTTTCAAGGAACATGTCTACCAATGCAGGCGTCTTTCTAGGATTTAAGGATGAAGCTTGAGCAATCCTCGGTGAATGGAGCTTCGGAGGTGTCTTCAATGGAGGTTTGAAGGATATGGAGGAGGTGGAGAGGATTTCTCAAGGTGAAAAGCTAAGAAAATTACAAAGGAAAAAGATACTAATTTACATTGGAAAAACCCTATTTATAGACGCGGCTCGGCCCTCTTTTTGACCTATTTTCGTGTCCTCATTGATGTAGGAAGTCGTGGGGTCCATCGTGGCTTCGTGGGGGCGGAATTGGTCTTTTTGACCAATTCCCGCAGGTCTGCTTGCCGAGCAGGGCGAGCTGCTCGGCGAGCAGGGCTACTCGCGACGAGCAGCGCCCTGCTCGACGAGTAGGCCTCTGGTGGCCTGCTCGGCGAGCAGGCACAGTGCCTGGGCGGTGCCTGGGCTGCCCGCCGAGCAGCGCCTGGGCTGCGCGCCGATGCTCAATTCGCCGAGCGACTGCCGGGGGTCCCCGGGACTCGATTTTTGCTTGAAATTGATCATGTTTTAACCTGCACACGCACATAAACTCCAAACAACATTAGTCCAAGGGCTAAATTGACCCGCCAATCGCTTATTTGAGCAAACGCTTCGTTTGGTGCGACTTTTGACGGATCAATTAGCTTCAAAAGATAACGGAATTATAATATGCATGCCATTTTGGCCGTATTTGCCTAAATTGATCATAAAACGAGCCTAAACAACGAAAATTAAATAAAACGTTTCCAATTTCTAACTAACTCACACAAAAGCATTTAAATGCGAGAATTGCTCGCTTATTAACTAAATAACGCTAAAACCCGTCCTAAAACCGTACCCAAAGATAGGGGTTTTTGACCCCTATCAAACCTCCTCGCACTTAAAACTTTACTTGTCCCCAAGTAAACTAAAAAAACTAAACCCGCCATCACAAGCAAGCTAGAAAACCTCCCGGTTTGACTAGGTGCTTGACACAATTTCGAGCATCTGTAATTGCATGCATTCGGAAATACAAAGTAGAGACACGATATCCAAAAGCCGCATTTCAATTATCATAGGTCATAGTTTTAAGCAAAAGGACACATGTTCAATTAAACGAGCTTGAGGGGATCGCTAAGTAAAACACCTCACCATAGATAGTTCACTCATTTCACACAATTTTGGTGGCTAAAGTGTTTACTCTCGGCTTATGTTCTTGCTTAGGATTACGTTGATTTTGCACGTTCATCCGCGTTCCTCTACTATGCTATATGATTCCGATGATATCAAAAACAGCCTCTAATCGGGGTTGTAATGTGGTTAGAGGGTTAAAGGTACAACAAGGGTTAATAGTTCTAGCGCTACAAAAACAAAGTTTAAATGGTTTTAGCAAATATGAAGTGACTGAGCTTTTTATTTATTTTCTTTTTGGGATGTTTTCTTGAGACGTTTTTTATTTTTAAGAACTGGGGAATGAAGTTCTTCCTTTTTGTTCGTCTCTTTTCTTTTCTTTTTCTTTTTCTGTTTTTCTGTTTTTCTTTTTGGGATAGTGATGCCCATTCACTTCTTAGCCTCTTTGCTTGCTACTGTAATGCCATAAACAAAGATAAAGCGCTAGAAGAAAACAAAGGCTCTATTTTCAGCTTTGCAAAAGAATTTGGGTTAAGTAGCAAACCAAGTTGTGGTTTGCAAAAGTAGGTTAGAACGAAAGAAAAATCTACAAACTACAAAAAAAATAGGCTCAAAGGGGCTTCCTAGAGTGGATGAAAAAGAAAAAAAATAAGGTAAAGAAAAGGGTTAATTCTAATGAGGCTGATTCATCGTTTATCATCTCAAATCATTGCATGTAGGTTCAACACAGTATTAGGTGCAAAATCTGTAATCTTCCACAAGTCAAAGCATTCATACAAAAATGTCAAGAAAAAGAGCTTTTTGATGTTCGCTCTTAGGCTCAAATTCAGCTCACAATTCTTTGGGTTTCAATTTTGTGTTTACTAGTTTTCTCCAAACTCAAGTTTAATATCACATGCCTTCAATCCTTAAGTTATCTACCTAAGTAATGATTTTAGCATTTCTTCAAAAGTAGGGTCTAAATGCAAACTTTAGCTCATGCTCTTACAGATACAAGGATTGTGTCCTACACCTAAACTAGTTGTCATGCAATCTTAGATTCGGTTCTCAGCCCTCAAGGGCAAATAACGAAGTTTAGATTCGAAGGAGGTTCACGGTTTTAGGTCCTAAACATGCAAAACCTAAATAAAACCCAAAAAACGCAAAACTAAACTAGACACGACGCAACAAAAATTTAAAAATTATACAATTTTTGTAAGTTTGTCTACCCCTCCTCCTCACACTAAAAATATGCAATAAGTTCCAACATTGCATCACAAACCATAAAGTACAAGTGCAAAAAGTTAGGGTGGAGAAGAAAACTTACGGATTTTATCGCAATCGCCAAAAATTTGATGATTTGCGGTGCCAATTTTTTTTATTTTTTTTTATTTTTATTATTTTTCAGCTCCGTTCGGGATTTTAAAAAAAATCCCGAACAATTTGCTTATCGCGACAGAGCAGCGGGCTGGGCGGGAGTGCCCAGCGGCGGGCTGCGCGCCAGCGCCCAGCGGCGGGCTGGACCCAGTGCCCAGCGGCGGGCTGGACCCAGTGCCCAGCGGCGGGCTGGGCGCCAGTGCCCAGCTCGCGGCGAGCAGGGCCCTGCTCGCCGAGCTGGGCGGCACTGCCCAGCTCGGCGAGCTGGGCCTTCTGGGCCAAAAAATATATATATATATATTTTTTTAACTTTTATTTTAAACCTGAAAACTTTAAAATAAAAATAAAAATAAAATAAAAGAAAACTAAACAACTAAAAATATATATATTTATTTATTTATTTATTATTTTTTAAAACGAACATTTTTTTTTAAAAAAAAACATAAAAGAAAACTAAAAAGACTAAACTAAAAAAAAAACAATGTATAATCTAAATAAAATAAACCTGAAAAGTTTTATTAAAACTTGGGTTGCCTCCCAAGAAGCGCTACGTTATAGTCGGTGAGCTCGACATAGAATTCCCGCCTAGGTGTATGCTTCTACTCGCGTTAGGAACTCGAACTCCTTAACAAATAACCCGTACCTACAAAACGGATTAAGAGCCTCAAATAAGTTTAATGAAAGTAGGAGGCCGAATTTAAACATATTATGAAAAAGTTTGGTTTGCTCCCTTTTGGATTCTCTTGGTAGGTCGAAGAGAATGAAAACTTCTGAACAATGAGTAAATCCAAACTTTTCGAACTTTTGAGGAAAAGGTAGTTGATATACACAAGCTTCGATTTGATCGTTTATTTCTATCACATGATTTAGAATTTCAGATTTTGAACCGGGGTTGCTTAACCCTTCCGGTTCTTCACTTACCTCGAGTGATGCATGTGATAGTGGACTTGGTTCTACCTTTTTGTCATTCCTCAAAGAGATGGTTTGAGCCGATTCCCTTTGTGGGATTTCTATGTTTTCCTTTATGCCTGGGAGAGCATCTCGGGATTGCTTTTGCATCTCTTGGTTTATTTGAGCCAATTGGTTGCTCAAGTCCTTGCAAACCTCCTCGTTGATTGTAAGTCGGGCTGATATTCCTTTCAAAAGGGACAACACCTCATCTTGTGAGCTAGAGGGTTGTGGAGGAACTTGGCTTGCTTGTTCGTAAGGGAACATTCCCAATTCGTTTTCCCTGTGCTCATTAACAAACCTATTTGGAGGCCTTAACATGTTAGGGTTCCCGTAGGACAGATTTGAGTGTTGAGGTCTCCTCCAATCACTACCATAAAAGCTGTAAGAATTGGGGTTAGAATTATACCTTTGGTGATTACCCACAAAACTTACACTTTCATTGGTGTTGAGGCTCAGTTTCGCCATCAAGATATCCATTTTCTCATTTAAGTCGGCCATGGAGGGATTGGGAGCCTCATTCTCCAGGGCATGAATGTATTGTCTTGATGGGATAGTAAACTTTTGAGCTTGCCACTCGACTTTTTCTTGCCAATTCATTGATCAGAGAATGCTGAGAAAAAGTGAAGTTCTAGCACAAAGGTTGATAAGTAACAGTATACAGATATGAACAAGTATAGAAAAGTATAAAGAAATTATATATCAACAAGTATAGACGATATAAACAAAGATATTTACAATGAATGCCTAAACTAACAAATCGACATTTGGTTCGATATTGCAGAAGAAATAAATCCCCGGCAACGGCGCCAAAAACTAGATTATTGGCGGTTGTCGAGATTTATAGAATTAATCTACTCTCCCCGGCAACGGCGCCAAAAACTTGATGCGCCCTCACCTAAGGTTAGATGAGAACTCACTAAGGGATAAGTATACCTCGTCGTTATCAAGTAATAAATTTCTGGTTTAAGTCCAGGTTATCGTCCACAGGATTTATTTCTGCAAGTACCGAGCTACTCGATCTCGGATGTTATCTAGGCTTAGGGGGTTTTGAGTTTGTTTGATTAAATTAATCTACTCCTAGGTTGAATTACGCTATTCCTAGCTAAGTTATCTGATTCTAACTAAGTTATTCTACGCCTAATTAAGTTACTTTACCCTAATTAAGTTAAACTACTCCTAAGTGATCTTTTACCAAAGCAATTAACCGAAGGAACATGAAGGGATACGATGATAATGAAAATAGAATGTTTAAACAATTGAATTGAAACCTAAGTCACTTTTGTCCAAGGCGATTAACCCGACCTATCCTCCTAAAGTCCCTAGTTTGTGATTCCCTTGTAAGGCCGAAACTAGCTCTAAGGCTCAGTAATTTGGGCTTAATCTTCTATAGGGTCGTCAATCCTATAGGCATTGACTAGGCCAGATTCAGCTCGCAATATGTGCCAACCTAATTTTGGGATTATCGAATGAGTTAAACCAATCAGACAAAGCGTAAGACAAAGATTAAAACATCAAAACAATTGAATAAACAAGAACTATAATATATATCAAAGATGGAAACATTGTCACAAAGTTACAATAAACCTAGAATTCATAGCATGTATCAGAGGTTAGACAGAATGTAAAAGAAGAAAAATCCCTTTCAGGAAACCTGTCTACCAATGCAGGCGTCTTTCTAGGATTTAAGGATGAAGCTTGAGCAATCCTCGGTGAATGGAGCTTCAGAGGTGTCTTCAATGGAGGTTTGAAGGATATGGAGGAGGTGGAGAGGATTTCTCAAGGTGAAAAGCTAAGAAAATTACAAAGGAAAAAGATACTAATTTACATTGGAAAAACCCTATTTATAGACGCGGCTCGGCCCTCTTTTCGACCTATTTTCGTGTCCTCATTGATGTAGGAAGTTGTGGGGTCCATCGTGGCTTCGTGGGGGCAGAATTGGTCTTTTTGACCAATTCCCGCAGGTCTGCTCGCCGAGCAGGGCTACTCGCGACGAGCAGCGCCCTGCTCGGCGAGCAGGCCTCTGGTGGCCTGGGCAGTGCCTGGGCGGTGCCTGGGCAGTGCCTGGGCTGCTCGCCGAGCAGCGCCCGGGCTGCGCGCCGATGCTCAATTCGCCGAGCGACTGCCGGGGGTCCCCGAGACTCGATTTTTGCCTGAAATTGATCATGTTTTAACCTGCACACACACATAAACTCCAAACAACATTAGTCCAAGGGCTAAATTGACCCGCCAATCGCTTATTTGAGCAAACTCTTCGTTTGGTGCGACTTTTGACGGATCAATTAGCTTCAAAAGATAACGGAATTATAATATGCATGCCATTTTGGCCGTATTTGCCTAAATTGATCATAAAACGAGCCTAAACAACGAAAAGTAAATAAAACGTTTCCAATTTCTAACTAACTCACATAAAAGCATTTAAATGCGAGAATTGCTCGCTTATTAACTAAATAACGCTAAAACCCATCCTAAAACCGTACCCAAAGATAGGGGTTTTTGACCCCTATCATAGGGCTGTAAATGAACAGAGCCGCTCATGAGCAGCTCGGTGATCAGCTCGATAAAAGCTCGGCTCGATTTGTAAATGAGCCGCTCATGAACACGATTTACTGGCTCGATTCGTAAACGAGCCAAGCTTGAGCAGGCCAAAGCTCGGCTCGAAAGCTTACGAGCAGGCTCGATTAGAACATTTATGAATAAATTTTAGTTTTGTAGAAAACTATATAGTTTTGTGTTAGTTCACAAATATCTAAACTTAATATTATTTCATTTGCTATTAGATGAGTTTGTACACAAACATAATAAATGAGTAATAGACGAACTATTTGTAAGCATCTTGTTTATTTATTCACGAACTTTGCTTGTGAGCTTGTTTATGTACACAATTAAAGAGTTATTTGCGAGGCTTGTTTATGTACACAATTAAAGAGTTATTTGCGAGTAAACTTCACAAATATAATTAACAATCTACTCACAAACAATTCATGTATAGATAATTTTCTTAATGAACCAAGTCCAAAAGAGGATTTTGGGCTCGAAACAAGCTCCAAGCTCGGCTCAAGCTCGTTGAGCAAGCCAAAGCTCAGCTCAGGCTCGGCTCATTAATTTTATAGCAAGCTCGACTCGGGCTCGAGCTCGTTAATTTTATAGCGAACCGAGCTTGAATAGGCCAAAGCTCGGCTCGGCTCGATTACAGCCTTATCTTGGAGCATGTTTTTCATCTTGATATTTTTTGAATTTGGAGATACATAAAGAATAAACTATATTCCTATATATGTTATGAAACCCTCTGTAAAATATGGGACTTTAATTCCATATATAGAGGAAGAAAACCTAGATGGATCATGACTGCCTCGAAATTGAATGTCATGTGAGGCAGCCATGTTGATGTAGCATTTTGAGGACCTTAGAGTCCGAATTTGAGAAAGTTTCTTTATACAAAAGTGTTCCTAACTACTTGAAGTATATTTATGTAAAAGGATTTGACAATCCATTGTTTTTAGTGTGAGTTAGGTTGAGTGAATTATGGTAGATGCAAATCTGGGTAGTCTGTTTCTTGGCTGGAAATAGGACAGAATCATTTTGCATGCCATATATTGTATAGAAGTGATATTAATGTGAATTTTGGATATGTTATACCCATATATGTCTAGTTTTATTAGGTTTAAGTAACAAGGCATTTGGATTTATATAGAGAGAGTTATGATAGAATGTGTGCAAGTAGGTGATGTGATGATCTAAGACAAAAGGATTAGATTGCATGAACTTTGTGGAGTTAGTGTCTTGTAAATCATATAGCATTCATTAGTTTATATTTTCATTAAGTTTATGTTAAGGCTAATTGTATAAATGTTATGTGACATTGGGAGGACAAGGTGCAATTGAACGCACACCCGATCGTGTTGAATAGATCGAACCAAGTGCGGCGGTAAGCATATTGCTTATATATGTGTATGAATGTATAGTGGCTTGTGACTTGTTGAGTGTGAGATGTGGTTGAATCTGATGTGAATGATGTGAATAATGTTTGAGTGTTTGCGATACATTGTGACAGATATGAAAGTGGTATGATTGAGTATGTTGCAGTGTTATGAGTAAATACGGCATGTTAAGCCTTGTGCACATACTGGAACTGGATAATGGTTGGATTATAAATGAATATGAGCTTGCTTAGATGGATATGTGAAATGGTCCAAGTTGAGAGTGCTATCCGAATATTGTGAGCCGGAATCACATGTGTTGAGATATATGAGTACGTGAGTTGAGTTTAACTCCTCCGTAGCACAGATGATTGTATTCCGAATTTAGTGAGCCGGAATACAGATTGGGCCCAAGGACCATTTTATATATATTGTCTAAGTATAGCAAGGCCTTTCTAAAATAAGTATTACTATACTAAGTGAAACAAGTGAATACCTTTCTATTGAAAATTCTAACTTGGTACTGATGATATATTTTGATTTGTGCTCTTTACATTACTTTTGTATTATACATATATGCGTAATATGTTTATTGAGTAGGCAGCTCACCCCTTGCCAACAGATTTTACAAGTTAGGTGGAGTTCTTCTTGTTTAAGGTCGCACCGGCAGTGTCAGTCCATTCTCATCTAGGCATTTTGGAGTCTTGTGATGTACTTTTGTTTTGTAAACCCTCTATGTAGGATAATGACTTAAACGTGTATTGTAAATTGTAAATGCTTTCTCTTATGTATAATATGTAAAGTTTGTATGAGATTGAAGTGTTGGGGTTTAGTGTCCTATAGTCAATTGTTGCGGGATACAAACTTATTGTAAATGAATTGTTCTTTATATCATTTGTTTTAATGAAATATATGTTTTATAACTATATAAAGGCAATCCCTTTTAAGCACTAAATAAAGTCTAATAAAAGGAAATCCGTAAGTTTGTTTAAAGTGATTATAAAGTGTTCATACAAGCATGAAGTGAGACAAAACTTTATAATAAACTAATAAACTTAAAACCACCCCAAGTCAAGTGATATATTTAGGATTGATATATCACAGTTGAGACTTGTATGTAAAAATGTCTTCTGTCCGACAGAAAGCTGATCTCACAAGCTTCACATATATAGATATCTGGACAGTTACATAGATCCGGTGAAACGTTGTTCATTAGGATTGGGGATCCGACTTGAGATAACAGGATGGGTAGATTCATCATTGTCAACTGTTCATCTCATTGGTATTAATAGGTATAACTAATCCTCAGACTCAAAGGAATGTTAATTGGTCATCCTGAATTACTGAATGTGAGACTTTGATCCTGTGGTCCCACGATCCTTAACAGAGATGACTCTGGGGTGTGAACTGCAAAGGTTGGGTGTCACAGAAAGTAATTTCAGGGTAGTTATACATTGGATTGAGCATTTATCACTCCCGATTAATGGGAGATACATCCAAGGATCGCTTGTGGAAGACTTGACTCTAAACCCTTGCAAGGTGATAACTTAAGAGTAGAAATACAGATTTCACTTAACCTATCTTTTTGAGTTGACTCGGCCAATAACAAGTAAAATGAACGTCTCGCTATATGTGACTTGACATTACCCATAGTCATAAGATTCAGTTCAAGGATGTAGTTGATAAAGGATCGTATTATACCGTAACTAATACGGAAGGGTTAACGACAGAATCAACCTGTCTTCTTAACGGACTTTGGGGGAATGATTATGGACTTGCCAATAACATACTCTGTACATCATTCCGTTATGCAAGGGATTAAATATAATTCTTGAAGAAATTAATTTAATAGGTTGCATATGGCCAGAAGTAGTAAGGACCTAATGGATCACACATAAGACTTGGAACCAAAAGAGAGATGGATATGATTAATAGATGGAAGCCCAATTAAGCCCAGTAAGGCCCAAATACTAGGAGGGGGCCGAAATTTATATATATTAGGAATGAATTAATTTTATTCCATTAATCCTAATTAGATTAGGATTGTGAATTAAATTAATTAAGAGATAATTTAATTAGGAGTTTTAATTAGATTAATATACTCCTATTATTATCCAATTAGGTTATTTATTATTATCCTAAATGTATTTGATATATTATAAGATAATAATTAGGAATCCTATTCCGAATGGAATTCCTATTAAGTAACCTATTCCTATCTAACTAGGGTTTAGATACAAGCTAATATATATACCCCCCCTATAGTGAATTTCGACCAAGCTAATATCCCCCCCCCCCTTTGGTGATTTTCAAAATTGCTATATTAGTGAGAGAAAAGAATTCTATTCCCAAGTTCGTGAACTAGAATTCATACGGCATTCCATCGATTGATTAATCTTATTCATCCCTCTTTCTCTTTGATTTTGTGTTGGTTTGTTAGAGGCAATCTATTTTGGTTGCATCTCATAAGGGTTGATTTTATCTTAACCTCACCGTATTCTACTTTGCGGTTGGAACCTCGGAGAAGAATTGTGGGCGCTTCTTTAAGAACGGTAGATTGTTCATCGAAAGGTATTCCTTCTTATCCCTCTTTATATGAAATAACGATTAACGGATCCTATGGTTAAAAAGGAAGTAGGCTAAAATTTTTATATTTCCGCTGCTATACCTTAGCCTTAAGTTCCTTCAGTGGTATCAGAGCCATCGTTAAATCCGTTATTTCATATATGAAAATATAGAAGTTTTCAATAGGATTGAATAAATATTTTTGGTTAGGATTAATTGACAAATAGTATTGATTGATTAATTCTAAAGATAAATAAAGTTTTGATTAATTGTTAATTAAAACTGATTATGCTTATGTTCCTAATTATTTCGGTTGATAATCATTATAACAAAATCTATTAGTTTTATAGTTAGGTTGATAAAATTAGTTTTATTAATTCTAAATGATAAAACGGAAATCTATTGTAGATTATCCTATTTCTGAAAACTGTTTTAAAATTGTTTTAGAACTAATATATATATATATATATATATATATATATATTTAATATAAAAAAAATATGATAGCAGCCCGAGTCGCGCCTCACGGCGCGACTGGCCGCTGTCACGCGGCTGTTGCCTCGCGGCAGCAGCCGCGTGCGGCGCAGGGGCGCCGCTGCCGCAAGGCGGCAGCGCCCCGCGTGCCCTAAGGGCTGCTGCCAATCGGCAGCAGCCCGCCCTCGGGCCCGGCCCGATACCCACTTGATTTTAAAATAGGTTTAAAATCGTTTTATGTTAAATGTATATATATGTTTCAGAAATTAATAGTTTTCTGTTTTGATTATCGAATGAATAATTCGTTTAAATGTTTGTTTTTACCAATATGTAAATCAAAGTGTTAAGTGAATTAAAATCAAAATAAATGGGACGAGCATAATCAACGTTTTATATGGTTATATTAATCTAAGGATTAATATAAAGATACAAAACGATTAGAAGTAAAATTGGATGAAAGTTAATTTGACGAGTTAATGTGATTAACCTAAATATTACATAAGCCGGTTATGTAATCAACCAATTAAATTTATTTAATTGAGTCTATGCATGTTTGGAGTTATGGACATATTTGGACCCTCTTTTAGTCTTTTGGTATTTTTGAAATAGGACCTGCGCGTCCTGCCTTTCTACTATCTATTGTAATTTCTCCTCTCATCTAATTCCCTTCAATTCAGTTGAAGTTTTCTTATAGTAGTATAGAAATTAATATATAATTTCAAGGCGCCAAGGAGAAGACGGAGGACCTAAAGAGAAATATGTAATAGTTAGTATTTCCTTAGGTTTGGCCTTTTATTCCGTCTCTGGCTCGACGGAATAATTTAGATAATGTGTCCATAACGCCAATGTATGTGAATGTATATATGTCTGATGTATGCTAAAGCAAATCAAGACTAAGTTAGATTATGAGACTTAAATAAAATCCCTCATTAAAAAGTTAAGTAAATAAGTAAGTTATTAAAATCGGTTGCCCCTCCCTAATATTATAATTCAGCCGGCAGTACTGAGGGCCTTTGGGTTGTTGAGTAAACTCAAGCTCGGGGTCTTATGGTAACACCTGAATTATCGAAAATCATTTTTCATGAATATGGGGTAATACTTAAATTAGATTATGATAATTGGATGAGTAAACTCATGTTGTCATAAACTAATGGGCAAAACGGTTGGGATTAATATGAATAGCATATTAGTTACTAATGTGGTTAGTAACCCAATAACCTAGGAATCACATTAAAGATGTGATTGATTGTATGAATCTACCTAATGAATGAGACTAGCTTGTTGAGTAAACTCAAGGCGAAATCTCAGGAGTTAGGATCCTAGCTCACTAAAGGATTTGTGAAATTCTTCGAATTAATATGGAGGGTTATTAATTTGGCAAAATAGTGGGAGCAATCTGAAATAAATTAAAAGGCCTATAATTTTAGATTGTTAAACTTTAAAGCAAATGAATGACATACGTTTACTCTTTCTCACTCTCAGGTTTTGTTTAAACACACACTCTTAAAATCATGACTAACACCGATCTGCATTACATCCTTACCGATAACAAATTGAATGGTTCAAACTTCATCGACTGGTTTCGTAACCTCAAAATTGTTTTGAAGTTCGAAAGGAAAGGGTATGTACTTGATACACCGATACCCCCTTACCCAATGGATGATGCTCCCTACCAAGAGGTTTATGCTTACTTGAAGCATAAAGCTGATGATGATCAAGTGGGGGACATCATACTTGCATCATTGACACCGGAAGTTAAAAGGCAACTACATTCAGATATGGATGCCTCTTCCATGGTCAAGCACCTTAAAGAGCTATTTGTGATAGAAACTCGGTGCGAGCGCTTCGAAATAACCAAAGAGTTATATAAAAGCAAGATGCAGGAGGGCACATCTGTGATGGTACATTGTGCCAAGATGATCAGCCTCATAACCAAGTTTTCTAGTATTGGAGATGCGATGGACCATGAACTAAGTGAAAACTTACTTCTACAGTCCCTCCCTGAGAGCTACTCACAGTTCATCATGAACTATCATATGAGTGGCTTGCAAACCTCTCTTGTAGAGCTTGCACATATGCTCGAGTCAGTCGAGCCCAGTATAAAAGAAAACGAGGAAATGTTGGCCCTTGCTATTGAAGGATCGAGAAAAAGGAAAGGGGTCGCTCCAGATCCAAACCATCCTGATAAATGCATGGGGGCTGTGCTCACCGAAACAAAGGGAAAGGAACCAAAGAAGCCCAAAGGAAAGTGTCACTATTATGGTGATTACGGGCATTGGAGGAGAAACTCTGGAGTACCTAACCTTCCACAAGAAGGCAAATGACGGTGCTTCAGCTTCTGGTATGTTCTATATTGAAATAAATACGGTTTCATTGTCTGAATCTTGGGTACTTGATACCGGATGTGGATCTCATATTTGTACAAATATGTAGGAGCTAAAACAGACTAAGGAACTAAAGAAAGGAAGCATAAACTTGCGAGTGGGAAATGGAGCAAGAGTTGCCGCCCTCGCAATTGGAGATTATGTTTTACTTTTGCCCTCTGGGCTTGTAATAGAATTAAGGAATTGTTTATACGTTCCTGAGATGTCTCGTAACATTATTTCTATTAGCCGTCTCGTTGACAACGGTTTTCATATTTCAATAAAGAACAATAGTTGCAATTTTTATAAAGATTCGATCTTTTATTTTTCAGGAATATCACAAAATGGGATTTATGTGTTAGATGATAAAACTCATGTTTTTGCAATTGATACCAAAAGACATAAGCTAGATAATTCAACTTACTTGTGGCATTGTCGTTTAGGCCATATAAACAAGAGACGCATGCTAAAGCTACATTCAGATGGGCTTATAGATCCAATCGATTCTAAATCATTGGAAACATGTGAATCATGTTTAAAAGGTAAAATGACAAAGACACCCTTTAGCAATAAAGGTGAGCGTGTACCAGACACTCTAAGACTCATTCATTCAGATGTATGTGGCCCTATGTCAGTCCAAGCAAGAGGAGGATTCAGATACTTCATTAGCTTCATAGATGACCATACTCGCTATGGTTATATCTACTTGATGAGGCACAAATCAGAAGCTTTTGACAAGTTCAAATGCTTCAAGAATGAAGTGGAAAATCAATTAGGAAAGAAAATAAAAACACTTCGATCTGATCGAGGTGGCGAATATCTTTCTGATGATTTTCTGAATTATCTAACTGAATGTGGGATATGCTCACAATGGACACCTCCCTATACGCCACAACACAATGGTGTATCTGAGAGGAGAAACCGTACCCGATTAGATATGGTACGATCCATGATGAGCATGGCCTTACTTCCAAAGACGTTCTGGGGCTATGCCTTAGAAACTGCCCTCTTCACCCTGAATCGAGTACCAACTAAATCCGCTAGTTCCACTCCATATGAATTGTTCATTGGTAGGAAACCCGTGTTCTCTTTCATGAGAGTATGGGGTTGTTCAGCATATGTCAAACGTGTTGCGTCCGACAAATTGGATTCTAAATCTGATAAATGTTTCTTCATTGGATACCCTAAGGAAACTATGGGATATTACTTCTATCATCCAGATGATCAGAAAGTGATCGTATCCAAACACGTAACCTTTTTAGAGAAAGAGTTTCTCGAAGAAACAAAAAAGGGAAGCGTGATTGAACTCGATGAAGTTCAAGAGGAAGAAACACCGACTGAAACAACGGAGGCGGTCGAGGTACCCGAAGAAGTCCCATCAGATGAGACTCCAGTGGCACCTATTCGTAGATCACGAAGAGTTCGTGAACTCCCAGTTAGATATGGTTTTCTAGTGGGAGATGATGACGAGGTTCCCGTATTAGACGACGAACCCGAAAACTATGAAGAGGCTCTTACTAGTCCAGATTCTAAAGCATGGCTTGAGGCCATGGATTCTGAAATGGATTCCATGTATACTAACCAAGTTTGGACTTTAGTTGATCCACCCGAAGGGATAAAACCCATTGGGTGCAGATGGATCTTCAAAAAGAAGACTGACATGGATGGAAAGGTTAGCACCTACAAGGCTAGGTTGGTAGCGAAAGGATATCGTCAAAAACAAGGTGTTGATTATGACGAAACCTTCTCTCCCGTTGCTATGTCCAAATCAATCAGAATCATGCTTGCAATTGCCGCTCATCTTGATTATGAGATTTGGCAAATGGATGTGAAAACAGCTTTCCTAAACGGAAACCTGCTTGAGGATGTATACATGATGCAACCTGAAGGTTTCATATCAAAGGATGCAAATAAAGTTTGCAAACTTCAGAGATCCATTTATGGACTCAAGCAAGCATCTAGAAGCTGGAACAAGCGTTTTGACGAAACCATAAAACAATTTGGTTTCGAACAAAATTGCGAAGAAGCTTGCATTTACAAGAAAGCAAGTGGGAGCTCTATAGCATTTTTCATACTATATGTGGACGATATACTGTTAATGGGAAATGACATTGCTCTTTTACAGTCAGTGAAAATATGGTTATCCGGTAACTTCTTAATGAAAGACCTCGGTGAAGCAGCCTATATACTTGGTATAAAGATCTATAGGGATAGATCACGTAGACTGCTTGGTCTTTCACAGGCTACATACATTGAAAAGGTGCTAAATCGGTTTAGCATGCTTGAATCGAAACGAGGTAACTTACCCATGGTACATGGAGTAAAGTTAAACAATCATCAATGTCCTAAAACTAATGATGACAAATGACGCATGGCTGTAGTCCCGTACGCCAGCGCGATCGGTTCGATTATGTATGCTATGCTATGCACTAGACCCGACGTAGCGTTCGCGTTATCTGTAACGAGTCGTTACCAAGGGAATCCGGGAGACGAGCACTGGATTGCCGTCAAGAACATTCTTAAGTACTTGAGAAGAACTAAAGATATGTTTCTAGTGTACGGAGAAGGAGATCTGAAAATACAAGGATTTTCAAACGCTAGTCATCTCACAGATGAGAATGATTTTAAATCCCAATCAGGATACCTGTTTATCCTAAATGGGGGCACGGTCAGTTGGAAAAGTTCCAAGCAGGGAAGCGTAGCTTTCTCTACGACCGAGTCAGAGTACATCGCTGCTGTGGAAGCAGCAAAGGAAGCAGTTTGGATTAGAAAGTTCATTACAGAACTAGGTGTGGTGCCTGACATTGTCAATCCCATTACTTTGTACTGTGATAACAATGGAGCCATTGCGCAAGCAAAGGAACCACGGTCTTATAATGCATCCAAGCACTACCTAAAGCGATACCACATCATTAGAGAGATTGTGGCTAGAGGAGATGTGAGAATAGAAAGAGTACCTACAGAGGACAACGTTGCAGATCCGTTAACAAAGCCTTTAACCCAGAAAGTACATGATCGTCATTTAACTTCTACTGGGATAAGTTTTAGAAACAATTGGCTTTAGTCCAAGTGGGAGTATGTTGGGGTTTAGTGTCTTATAGTCAATTGTTGCGGGATACAAACTTATTGTAAATGAATAGTTCTTTATATCATTTGTTTTAATCAATGTTAGCAGGCTCGGACCGGACCGGCCGATCGAACCGGTCGAACCAGGAACCGGCCAGAAAACCGGTCTCAGCCACTCTGGTTATTTGAATATTCAAATAACCGGATAGAACCGGGGTTGACCCGGGACCCGACGGTCAGCCCGGGAACCGGCGTGACCCCGGTTTTATATTTATTTTTTTTTTTTAAAAAATCTTAAAATTATGATTTAAAAACTTTGAAAAAAAATAAAATAAATTAACAAAAATTAAAACGCCGCCTAACCTAACTAAGAGAAGAACATAAGAAAGAAAGAACAGAAGAAAAGGGGAAAAAACCCTAGAAAATATATATCTATCAATCGACACCTCTGCCTCCTCCACCCCTCGACGCCGCCTCCACCTCCACCTCCACCGATCAACTGACTCCGCCTCTTCCGCCGCGACTCCGCCTCTCTTCCGCTATACCGATCGACTCTGACTCCGCCTGCTGTCTCCGATTTCTACCTCTGAGGTTTGTGTTTCATTTCATTTCTTCATGTATTTTTAATTTATTCTGCCTCTGGATATCAGTAATTTACTATTATAATTTATAAATTCAGTAATTTTTCATATCAGTAATTTACTAATTTCCGTAAATTTAATTTAGATTTGTTATGCCTCTGAATATTATCATATTCTGTTGTGGATATTACATTGAAGAACTTTTGTGTATAGTATATGATTCAAGAAGTGAACTTTTGTGTATATGGATTTATGATTTAGGTTTTATTATTATTATTTTGGTATGATGTTGAATTATTTTTTATCTGCTTTAAAACTTCAAGGAAACATGTATTTATTTGTGCAAAGTTTTGTAAACAGGGATATTATTATCATTATTATATAAATATAAATATAATTTTAATATATATAATTAATATATTATTTATTTATTTATTACGTCATCCGGTTCGATCAATCCGAGCCATCCGGTCCGACCAAGTGACCCGTGACCCAGTCACCAATCCGGTTCGATGTCCGGTCCGGTTCTGATAACATTGGTTTTAATGAGATATATGTTTTATAACTATATAAAGGCAATCCCTTTTAAGCACTAAATAAAGTCTAATAAAAGGAAATCCGTAAGTTTGTTTAAAGTGATTATAAAGTGTTCATACAAGCATGAAGTGAGACAAAACTTTATAATAAACTAATAAACTTAAAACCACCCCAAGTCAAGTGATATATTTAGGATTGATATATCACAGTTGAGACTTGTATGTAAGAATGTCTTCTGTCCGACAGAAAGCTGATCTCACAAGCTTCACATATATACATATCTGGACAGTTACATAGATCCGGTGAAACGTTGTTCATTAGGATTGGGGATCCGACTTGAGATAACAGGATGGGTAGATTCATCCTTGTCAACTGTTCATCTCATTGGTATTAATAGGTATAACTAATCCTCAGACTCAAAGGAATGTTAATTGGTCATCCTGAATTACTGAATGTGAGACTTTGATCCTGTGGTCCCACGATCCTTAACAGAGATGACTCTGGGGTGTGAACTGCGAAGGTTGGGTGTCACAGGAAGTAATTTCAGGGTAGTTATACATTGGATTGAGCATTTATCACTCCCGATTAATGGGAGATACATCCAAGGATCGCTTGTGGAAGACTTGACTCTAAACCCTTGCAAGGTGATAGCTTAAGAGTAGAAATACAGATTTCACTTAACCTATCTTTTTGAGTTGACTCGGCCAATAACAAGTAAAATGAACGTCTCGCTATATGTGACTTGACATTACCCATAGTCATAAGATTCAGTTCAAGGATGTAGTTGATAAAGGATCGTATTATACCGTAACTAATACGGAAGGGTTAACGACAGAATCAACCTGTCTTCTTAACGGACTCTGGGGGAATGATTACAGACTTGCCAATAACATACTCTGTACATCATTCCGTTATGCAAGGGATTAAATATAATTCTTGAAGAAATTAATTTAATAAGTTGCATACGGCCAGAAGTAGTAAGGACCTAATGGATCACACATAAGACTTGGAACCAAAAGAGAGATGGATATGATTAATAGATGGAAGCCCAATTAAGCCCAGTAAGGCCCAAATACTAGGAGGGGGCCGAAATTTATATATATATTAGGAAGGAATTAATTTTATTCCATTAATCCTAATTAGATTAGGATTGTGAATTAAATTAATTAAGAGATAATTTAATTAGGAGTTTTAATTAGATTAATATACTCCTATTATTATCCAATTAGGTTATTTATTATTATCCTAAATGTATTTGATATATTATAAGATAATAATTAGGAATCCTATTCCGAATGGAATTCCTATTAAGTAACCTATTCCTATCTAACTAGGGTTTAGATACAAGCTAATATATATACCCCCCTATAGTGAATTTCGACCAAGTTAATATCCCTCCCCTTTGGTGATTTTCGAAATTGCTATATTAGTGAGAGAAAAGAATTCTATTCCCAAGTTCGTGAACTAGAATTCATACGGCATTCCATCGATTGATTAATCTTATTCATCCCTCTTTCTCTTTGATCTTGTGTTGGTTTGTTAGAGGCAATCTATTTTGGTTGCATCTCATAAGGGTTGATTTTATCTTAACCTCACCGTATTCTACTTTGCGATTGGAACCTCGGAGAAGAATTGTGGGCGCTTCTTTAACAACGGTAGATTGTTCATCGAAAGGTATTCCTTCTTATCCCTCTTTATATGAAATAACGATTAACGGATCCTATGGTTAAAAAGGAAGTAGGCTAAAATTTTTATATTTCCGTTGCTATACCTTAGCCTTAATTTCCTTCATGAAGTTTATATGATTGAGAATTGAAAGCATGTCTATAACTGATATTGTGTGAGATATCATGTGATCCTAGTGAGGGGGTTACATAAAGGCTAAGGCTGGATTAACTGGTCAGCACAATCATTCGTTACGTGTGTATTCAGAGGGAAGTCGGCAGATGAGCGGACTCAGTACCACATCTAAATTAATTGTTCGTGATATGAGTTCGGCTCAAGCAAAGCCTTGTGCTATTTTAGCACCCGTTAAAGAAAAGCATCCCGAAGACAACCCAACAATTAAACACGTCTACAACTATAGGGATAAGATAAGGAAGGATGGGTTCGAAGGTAGAGACTTGGCTAGTCAGTTCTATCATATTGCTCTCGAGAACAAGTTTGCTCATTATACGCAAGCTGATCCTCATTCTGGCGTGATTACACATGTGTTTATGGCACATCCAGAACCAGTAGATTTATTTAGGACTTATTACTTGTACATCAGCATTAATTCAACGTACAAAACCAACAAGTACAAAATGCCATTTGTTGAAATTGTTGGGATGACGCCTTGCAATAACAATTTCAAGATCGCATATGCCATCATTAAAGATGAGACTGAAGGAAGCTACCATTGGGTCCTGCAGCGGCTGAGGGTTTTGATTGGGTTTGATCTCAACCCGAATGTTATCGTCAGTGATAGGGAGTTGGGGTTGTTGAAGCCGATTCTGGAGGTTTTCCCACATACAGCACACTTGCTATGCACCTAACATATAAACAATGATGTAGAAGATCGGGTGTACAGAATTACAGGAGACAAATCAATTGCCGGTAAATTCAAGAATGGAAAATGGAGAACAATAATTCAATCCTTATCCATTGCGGAGTACGAGGAAAATCTGAGCAAGATGAGGGGTTCGATGAGCAAGTACCAAACTCTTATCTCGTACGTTGAGGAGACGTGGTTGGTGCATAAGGAGAAGTTTGTTGTTGCTTGGACGAAAAATTTCCTACATTTTGGCAACACAACTTCTTGTCGTGTGGAGAGCGAACATGCGAGTCTAAAGCAATGGCTCAATACAGCCACAGGATCCCTGGATACGGTATGACAGAAGGTTCACAAGCAGATAGAAGCCCAGGCAACTAATATCAGGTATTTTCAATACATTCTTCTCCTCACAGTCTGAAGGAGTCCGTGCAAAAGTGAACCGAGACAATACAAGCATGGCTGCCTCGGGAAACGAGGTCCAAATATCCTCCGCCATGTCTGCGGGCACTTCTACCCGATACTTCAAGCTGGACCAAGGACCTACGGACTTCAATGGCCTCAAAATCAGTCTGGGTATGGTCTGCACGTAACCTAACTGGTGAAGGCATCTCCCCGGCATGTACGGCTCGATCATATCCCTATAACATATCCATCCAGCGTATGTCATCCTAAGGGTACCCGTAATGGCATCAGGACCATACGACATCCACATCACCTACAGACGTATAAAACAACATTAACATACAAGTAATAAAAGTAATGAATTTGGTTTATTTAATTAAATTGAAATTGTACCTCATCAGTAGTCAATCTATCAAGCCGGACGCGATATGATCTCAGTCGATCATCACTCTTCTCCAACGGTATAGATGGCCACATGCAAGCCCTCGAAAGCTCCGAATCCAATATGACTCCCTCCCGCTGAGGCCTGAAGCACGGGAAGTACTCATAAATCCATGTCTGAAGCAGTGTCAGACAACCCGTGATCTGCCCGCAGTCTCCTCTACTAGAAATACCTAGATGACGGTATAGATATGCTAGTGCAGCTGAGCCCCACGAGAGTCCAATGGCTCTAGCTACCGAGTTTTGTACCTCCAACAGACAGGAAGGTCAAATGCGGTCACCACTCTTGTCCACGAACAATGTGCAACTGAGCATAACGTCCAAGCTGTAGCCTGTGCATCAGGAATCCGATCTCCTTGACAATACTCCAGGACGGAAGCTGCTCGTATACCACCGTTAAAGTAGTGACCCTTCTGCAACTCCTCTCGAGTCATACCAAACAACTCCATCACACAAGACTGAAGCTCCTCAATACTCGCCTCAACAGTCACTATAGCCCCATCGATGGGTATGCGCAAAATCTGCCACACATCATGTAACATAATGCTCATCTCACCAAACAGCATGTGGAATGATGATGTGTCTGGCTGCCATCGCTCCATAAAAACCCCAATCAGGGGCGCATCGATGTGGGCATACATGATACCTGGTAAATGGGACAATCCAGATGACTCTATATGCGTCTGGATTTGCTTAGAAGCACCACCGTGCCATACACACAGCTTCCCATAATATACTGAGCGTGTCTGACACTTGAGGAGGCCCTTATCCTGCCCGCTCCAGATAGCATGGGCAATATGTCCCAAAAAGCTCGGGATCACAAGACCATCAGATGGACCCCTAGGAACCGGGGTCTTCACGATCCAATCATTGTCTCCAGCACTCCTCGAGCGCTTGCTGCTACCTGAAATTACAGTAAACTCATTTCAGATATTCGTATATTTTCTAATAATCACGAATAAATCACATAATAATAACTAAATTTAAATTTCTCACTCGAAGACGACACTGTTGTAGAAGCAAAACGTCCGTCACGACCCCTCGGTATGGTCTGAGGAGGTACTCGCATAGAAGACGCACTCTGAGGAGGCATAGAGTCATCTCCGTCCATCTCCACAGCATCCGCCATCTCCTCAGTCTGTGCCCTCTAGGCATCCCCCATCAATATCTGCTCCGTCCGTTGCCTCCGGGCAGAGGCAGTCACAACACGTGACCTTGTATGTCTGTATCCAGAATGGGCCTCAACAATATCAACTTGTAAAACAAAAAAAAAATACATATATAAGCAAATAACACATTTTTTTAATATACTCAATTTCTCGTTTTTTCAGTTTTTTTTAATAATTTGGGCTTGCCAACGGGCGGCCCGAATTAATTTATTTTTTTAAAAAAAATTTCGAGGCCCGTTTTGCCTAAAAAGAGCGCCGCAACCGTTTGGCCGTTGGGCCGAACGGTTGCAGCGCTCGGGTCGGCCCCAGGGCCGACCTGGGCACCGAAATCGTTTGGCATAGCGCCCAAATGGGCAGCGTGTTCTGTTTGGCTGTAAGGCCAAACGGATGCACCGCTCGCCGCTCGTTCCACCATTAGGTGGAACGAGCACGGCACCCAGTTGCACCTTACGGTGGAACGGGTGCGCCACTCGTTCCACCTTATGGTGGAACGAGTGCGCCATGCTTTCCAGCTTATGGTGGAAAGCATGACCGATGCCGTTGCCACCATGGTGGAACGAACAGTTCGTCCGTTCTGCCCGTGGTGGCAACGGCATCGAAATTCCGTTTAGGCAAAAATAAACGGGTTCCGCCTCCGATTTTCGGAGGCGGAACCCGTGATTTCGGACAAATTTTTTTAAAAAAAACTTACCGGAACATTCATGAAGCCTTTTCCCCTTCCTTCCTTTGGTGGCTTGCCATTTTAGGTCGGGTTTTTTGAAAAGCTAAAAAAGCTAGAGAGGATTTGAGAGTTTTTGGTTTTTGGTTTGAGGTTTGAAATTATGAAGAGGGCATAAATATCAAAAAGGTGCGGTGGAAAGTATAACGTTTGCGGTATATAGCAGTTCACAATCTTTAAGGACAGTGATTAACGCCTGAAGCAATCTATTATATTTTCTTCCCAATTTTTTACAACAAAGTTGAATAAAATATTTTATAAAATTAATTTTTCAAACAAATATTTAAACAATAAAAATGTTAGTTATTTATTTGTTTTGAATAAGTCTTCTATTTGTTAAAGAGAGTCATTTTTATAGAGAGACCTATTATTTAGGAATAACAGAGTTTATCTCTATTCTATTTTCTACTCCACGATCTTAGTCTGTTAAGTATGGTTTTCTATTTTGCTGTAAGGCTATTTATAGCCTCTTTATTCTTGAATAATATTTATCCTTTTTCAGCAAATTCAAGTGTTACTTCGAATCTAATATTTGGTATCAGAGCTGAGCAAAGGTCCAAATTGGGTGTGTGAAATGAAGAGAGTGTGAGTTATATTAGTGGGTCAAATTGGGTGTGTGAAATTGAGAGTGTGAGAATGCCAAATTCAGAGAAGTTTGTGCAACCTGCCATTCTGAAATTTGATGGCCACTATGATTATTGGTCAATGACAATGGAGAACTTCCTTAGGAGCAAAGAGATGTGGAACCTGGTTGATGAAGGAATACCTCCAGCTGTAATTGGGACAGCTCCAGCAAGTGAAGTGCATAGAAAGACGGTGGAAGAGGCTAAGGTAAAGGATTTGAAGGTCAAGAACTTTATGTTTCAGGCAATTGACAGAGAAATCCTTGAAACAATTCTTGACAAGAGTACATCAAAGGCAATTTAGGACTCAATGTAGTAGAAGTATCAAGGATCCACAAAGGTGAAGAGAGCACAACTTCAGGCCTTAAGAAGGGAGTTTGAGTTGTTTACCATGAAAGAAGGAGAGAAAGTAGATAACTTCTTGGGGCGAACCCAGACTATGGTGAACAAAATGAAGTCAAATGGTGAAACAATGGATCAGAGCATAGTGGTTAGTAAGATACTTAGATCGTTGACTTCCAAATTCAATTATGTGGTATGCTCAATTGAGGAATCAAATGATCTAAGCATTTTGAGTATTGATGAATTACATGGAAGTCTACTGGTTCATGAACAAAGAATGTAGGGATATCAGGAGGAAGAACAAGTGCTAAAGGTAACTCAAGATGATAGATCAAGCAGAGGAAGGTCGAGGCATGTTTAGAGGTGGCCGTGGTAGAAGTAGAGGAAGAAAGCCCCTAAACAAAGCTCTCATTGAATGTTTCAGATGTCATAATTTGGGACACTTTCAATATGAGTGTCCAAAATTGGAGAGGAGAGCAAATTATGCAGAATTGGAGGAAGAAGAGCTCTTGTTGATGTCCTGTGTTGAATCTCATCAAGCAAGGAGAGAAGATATATGGTTTCTTGATTCTGGATGCAGCAATCACATGACAGGGAACAAAGAATGGTTCTCAGATTTGACAGAAAATTTCAACGGAACAGTAAAACTGGGCAATGAGACAAGGATGGCTGTAGTAGCAAAAGGGAGTATAAGAGTGCTAGTAAATTGCATAATTCAGGTAATATCTAATGTCTATTATATTCCTGAACTTAAAAACAACCTTTTAAGCATAGGGCAGCTTAAAGTATATCACCCTAAGAAGGGTTTGATTATTCAAACTAATATGAGTGGAAATAGAATGTTCTCCTTGTTAGCATCTATTCCGCAAAGAAATTTCATGTGCCTGCAAACTGAAGATGTATCTGATAAAGAAGCCCGCATTTGGCATTGTCGATTCGGGCACCCGAATCACAAGGGGTTAAAAACATTAGCCTTCAAAAAGATGGTGGTTGGCTTACCTATTTTGAAGTCTCCTAAGGAAATATGTACAACCTGCTTAACCGAGAAACAACATCGAGAATCCATGCCAAGGAGAAGTCTATGGAGAGCATCAAAACCACTCCAGCTAGTGCACTCATATATATGCGGACCTATCAAACCAGCCTCACACAGTGATAAGAGGTATATCCTAAGTTTTATTGATGATTTTAGTCGTAAAACTTGGATTTATTTCTTACATAAAAAGTCAGAAGCTTTTGCTACTTTTAAAAATTATAAAGCTAGTGTTGAAAAAGAGATAGGTGCATTCATAATGTGTTTGAGGATTGATAGAGGTGGCGAGTTCACCTCACTTGAGTTTGGAGAATTTTGTAAATCACAGGGAATTAGTAGACAATTGACGGCTGCCTACACACCTCAACAGAACAGCGTTGCCAAGAGAAAGAACAGGACCATAATGAATGATGTTCGATCAATTCTAATTGAAAGGAAAGTTCCCAAAACTTTCTGGTCTGAAGCAGCAAGATGGTGTGTGCACATTCAAAATCGATGTCCAACTGCAGCTGTTAAAAACAAAACTCCAAAAGAGGCGTGGAGTAGTGAGAAAGCTGTGGTAGAATACTTTCGAATCTTCGGATGTATGGCGCATATACATATACCTGATCAGAAAAGGAGCAAATTGGATGATAAAAGCAGGAAATGTGTTTTTCTAGGGGTCAGTGATGAATCAAAGGCGTGGAGGCTTTATGATCCAATATCAAATAAAATTATTGTCAGCAAGGATGTTGTTTTTGAAGAAGAAAAAGCTGGGATTGGGGAAGATCTGATGAAGAAATAAGGCAACATCGTAGATAATCAAATGAGGAAGAATCTGATGGAATAAGCTCAAATAATTCCAACAACAGTTCTGAAAATTCCAGCAGTCCACATAACTCGAGCAACAGTTCTAGTAAATCGAGTAGCCTGACAGATTCACCTCCAAATGAGCCAAATCATGATGAACCAGTTGAAGGGAGGGGTGTACGAGGCAGAAGAAGACCCGGATGGATGGAAGATTATGTGACTGAAGAAGGTTTTTTTGATGAGGAAAATTTAAATGCCTTGATGATGGTAACTGAGAATGATCTCACCTCGTTTGAAGAAGCAGTAAAAAGAAAAAAATGGAGGGAAGCTATATCGTCAGAAATTGAAGCTATTGAGCGAAATCAAACTTGGGAACTTATTGTGGCTCCTAAGGGAATCAAACCTATTGGAGTCAAGTGGGTTTTCAAGACAAAACTCAATGAAGATGGTAAGATTGAAAAGTTCAAGGCGAGGCTGGTGGCGAAAGGGTATGCACAACATTATGGGATAGATTATATTGAAGTATTTGCTCCTATAGCAAGACTCGATACGATCCGTATAATTCTTGCTATAGCTGCCCAATTCAGTTGGGAAGTCTTTCAACTTGATGTAAAACGTCTGTTTCTTCATGGGGGTCTTAAGGAGGAAGTGTTTGTGCAACAACCTGAGGGGTTTATAAAGAAAGGAGAAGAACATAAGGTTTATAGGCTGAAAAATGCGTTGTATGGCCTTAAGCAGGCGCCTCGATCTTGGTATAGCATAATTGAAGCCTATATCACACGAGAAAAATTCGAAAGATCTCCCAACGAACATACTTTGTTCACAAAATCCGAAGGAGGTAAAATATTAATCGTCAGTCTTTATGTTGATGATTTAATATTTACTGGGAATGATAAAAATATGTGTGATGATTTCAAAAATTCAATGATGTTGGAGTTTGATATGTCTGACTTGGGAAAGATGAAGCATTTCCTCGAAGTAGAAGTGAAACAGGGTTCAAGAGAAATCTTTGTCTGTTAAAGAAGATATGCAAGAGAAGTTCTAGCAAGATTTGGCATGGAAGAAAGCAATGCTGTGAAAATCCAAAGGTTCCGGGAACGAAGCTGCACAAAGATGAAGGTGGTGCTAAAGTTGATGGAACTCGATTCAAACAAATGGTTGGAAGTCTTATGTATCTGACTGTGTCTAGACCAGACTTAATGTTTGGAGTTAGCTTAATTAGCAGATTTATGTCAAATCCCACTATATCACATTGGTTGGTAGCAAAGAGAATTATGAGGTACTTAAAAGAAACAACTAATCTAGGAATTTTCTACAGGAAAGGAGAAAGCAACTTGAAGCTCATGGCTTTCACTAATAGTGATTATGCCGGTGACCTAGATGACCGGAGAAGCACTTCCGGGTATGTTTTCAAGTTGGGAACCGGCGTAATCTCTTGGGCTTCAAAGAAATAGCTTGTAGTCGCTCTATTAACGACGGAAGCAGAATACATAGCAGCAGCCTTATGTGCGCGTCAATGTATCTGGCTCAGAAGAATATTACAAAAGCTCAGGGTTGAAGAGAAGGCATAGACTATAATCCTATGTGATAACAGTTCTACTATACAGTTGTCCAAAAACCCAGTATTTCATGGAAAAAGCAAATACATTGATGTGAAATTTCATTTTCTTAGAGATTTGGTGAATGATGGATATCATGACGAAGCCTTTGAAGTTGGAGCAGTTTGAGAAGCTTCGTGGTATGCTTGGAGTTGTGGATATTACGGAGATAAGCTAAGTATAGATGTATTAGCTTAAGGGAGGAATTGTTAATTATTTGTTTGTTTTGAATAAGTCTTCTATTTGTTAAAGAGAGTAATGTTTTGTAGGAAGACCTATTATTTAGGAATAACAAGAGTTTATCTCTATTCTGTCTTCTACTCCACGATCTTAGTCTGTTAAGCGTGGTTTTCTGTTTGCTGTAAGGCTAATTATAGCCTCTTTATTCTTGAATAATATTTATCATTTTTCAGCAAATTCAAGTGTTACTTCCAATGTAACAAAAAAAAATCGAGTTAGGTAATAAATTAGATAAATATGTAAAATATTAACATGCGTCATGTTAATAAAAGAATGAAAAATTATATTAATTGAGCAATGTACTTGATATGGAAATATGTAATTATTACAGAAATAATTATTATTTTAATTAAACCAATGAAATTTCAAATAAACACATAAATTAAGCTTTCAATTTTTCAATTTATATGTATTGAGAAGTAAAATTTAATTAGTTAAGCCATTAGCAAGAGTTCAATGCATATAAAAATTAAATATTGCATGTTTAATGTGTCTATTTGATTTTTTTTTTTTTAAAAGGTGTTTATTTAAAATATAACTAAAAGAAATTAAACAGATTAAAGACTAGCGAATTCCGCACGCACTTTTATTTTGGAACATCACGAATGTAGTGAACCTTTTAAGGTTTCTAGGACATTCTTTTTACGAATCGGAGTGATTGGTCGACTTAAAAGAGAGTCAACTGTTAGTTTTATTTTTCGTTTTCTTTGTTTTTTTTTAATTGGACTGCGTAGCCTTCACGATCTAAAAAAACTCTTAAATATACCTTTTACTTCTTTTTTTTTTTTTAGAAAAATATGCATTTTCAGATTCATACATTAATATCATAATTTTCATGAGGTTTAAATTATGCTAATTAAATCAGATTATTCTATTTATTGCAAATCAATTGACAAACCTTATTAAAGTAATTATACAATATCTGGAAGATCCTGAAGATGTGAAATATTATTTGTGTGTCCTTATATGCATATATTTAATTATTACCCAAATCTACAGATTCATGCCAATTTCCAATCTATACTTAAAATTGAATTAATTTAGTTTAGAAATTTTTTTAAAGTTATGAAACTATGAATTATGTCACGAGATTCTTGAATTGTATGCAATTTAGTTCAATTAAATTCTTAATGAAATTAACTTATCAGATTTGTTTAAATCCTTTTTAGGTAAATTTTGCACCAAAAGTTGAAGACATTTGGAGTCTCATGACAGAAAGTTAACTTTTGATTTTTTTTTCTTTTTTTTTTTACTTTTGTTAAAAAAAATTTCCTTCTTAGGAATAGAAGTACAAGTTTTATATAATGAGTCATTATTCATTAACTTTTCTTTTTCAAAAAGTAATCAATAATTTGAATAAATACTATTTTTTTTTTAGTTTAGTGCATATTTAAATTCCTGATCAAAGTTGGTTGAAATGATTATTAAATTGATAACAAAATTATCAAATTTAGAAAAATTCAAATTATTAATAATTAATATGGATAATGTGTAAAAATATCCTTAACGTTTACAGTCAGGAGTAAGTTGACCAATCACAAGTAAAATTGACAATTTTACTTCCAATATTGGCAATCAATAGCAATTTTACCCCAAACATTGACAAGTTGGATCAATTTGAGAAATAACTCATCAAAGTGTCTTCTCGGTCATAAATCTTGTCATCTACACTTTACATATGTATCATTTTATCAATAATTAGTAACAAACCATAAACATATGATTAGACGTGAAAAAATTAAATAATACAATGTATTTTGTACGAGTTGGATAATAAAAAATTCAAATATTTCATCGGATTTAAAAATATTAATCTTCATTCTATTATTAAATCACAAAAAAAAAATATGATTTTTTTTAGAACCAATATACAATTGATGTATAATAAGGAACAAAATATCAGTGTTTTATACTGATGTGTAAAATTGACCCAACTTGCCAACGTTATAGGTAAAAAAATTTCTTCTAATAAAATGATAAATGTTTTTCTATTTTCAATGTAGAATTTAGTTTATTCATTCTAATCAAAAAAAGAATTTAGTTTATTCATATCCCCATACATCCATTAAAACAGTACTTTATTCATACCTTCTATTCCGACCCATCTATTTCATACCAGATCGTTAGACATCATGAAAACAAAAATCTCAATCATTTTCTACTTATGTATTAATTTTAGAACGATTAGTTTTTTTTTTAAGGATAGATTCAGGGGCGGAGCCAGCCCAGGGCTCAGGCGGGGGGACCCCCGACCACCGGCTCCGCCCTTGAGTACGGATCGATTTTTCCATATAGACCCCCTAAAATTAGTATATATTGACTCTATGTAATATTATTTCAATATTTAAAATTAGATGAGATAGTTAAAGATGCATGCTTCTATTTTAGAGGTCCTATGTTCAAGTCCCTCTAGCCTCATTTTCTTTTAGAAAGTTTTTATTTATTTTAACTTTATTTTTAAATAATTATAAAAACATGTTACCATTATTAATTAAATTTTTTTTTTTTGGTAAGAAGGGAAGAAAAAAAAACAAACAAAAACCTAACCCGGGATCAGTCTAGGAAGACTGACCCCAATCCTATCCTCAAGAAGAGAAGGTAACAGAAAAGAAGGAGGAACGGAAAGGGTAGAAACACCTAACATCCCCTCATGCCCAGCAGCTGCCAAGCGATGCGTCACGCGGTTTTGCTCCCTATAAATATGGGAGAAGGTAAGAGAATCGAAGGCAGGACGAAGCCTCAAGATGGCTTTAATGAGATTCTGACTCTTAAGACAAATAGCCTGTCTATCCGAAATCCTGTTGATAGCCTCCAAATTGTCAGACTCCACCGAAAGTCTTTTAACACCCATGCGAATGGCGAGTTTAATGCCAGACAAGATCCCCCAGAGCTCCGCAGTAAAGGAGGAGCCCGTACCTAAGTTATGGGTAAACCCAGCCAGCCAGACGCCACCAACATCCCGAAGAACTCCACCAGCAGCAATTCTGCCATTACTAAGGCAGGAGCCATCCGTATTCAACTTGACAACCCCTTCCCGAACAATTTTTTTTTTTTTTAAAGTTGTGCGCAATGCACTTACATTAAACAAAGGAAAATTACATCAAAGATGAAGAAAAACCCTTAACCCACCCCACCCGAATGTGATTCGAACCCATGACCTCTAGAGTCATAGGTAAGCTCTCAACCAACAGGCTAAGAGCCTCACCACACCATTATTAATTAATTTAAATAGACTCTTTATTTTGATAATACTTTTAAATTCATTTTTATTATGTATTTTCCATTAAAAAAACAAACATATTTAATTTTCTATTAGTTGAATGCTAGTTTCTAAAAAATGACAACATTTTTATAATTCTAACGCGTTACAGGCTAAAAAAATTTGCACAGCCCTAATGGGCTGGACTTTGAAAATTTATCCTCAACCGCACGACTAAAATTAGCCCCCCAAGTTTAAATTCCTGTCTTCGCCACCGGATAGATTAATGTTTAACCTTTTTCTTCACTAGAAAAATAAACACTTAAATCATTAGTTGACACTTCAACTATTCAAAATTTTATCATTTTGCTTCTGATCTATTATTTAGTCACATTTAGTCTCCGACTTATCAAAATTAATAAAATTTCACCCAATTTAAATAGAAAATTAATAGAACTGTTATCACGTATATACGTGTCGATATTTTGATACTTAGACTTGATAGATTTTAGTTTATAGATTTGTTTTTATTTTTTAATCTAATTAGTTATTTTCACATAAAAAAATTGATGTAGCAAATAAACTTTAAAACGTGTGACATGTCAGAAGATAACGGTTTTGTCAAACCTCCATTTAAATTAAGTGAAATTTCACCAATTAAAAGTATTGAGAGCTAAAATCACAAAATATTAAATAGGTAAGAAGCTAAATATCACTTTAAGCCCAAAATAAAATATAGATCCTTTATTTTATTTTGAAAGACCTAAGTTTTTCTAGTTAAAAAGAACTTAGTTAATTAGAACTCAATTAGATTCAGTGGTTGAGAACTGATTGGATTGTTTGATTTATAGATGGGTCATATAATAATAATAATAATAATAATAATAATAATAATAATAGTGGATGTGCCAGATAGATAGCATATAGTATATTAACCTGGGATTTGTTTGACAATAAGCAAAAGTTAAGGGGCTTGACAGCCATGAAATGAACTATTCGCATCAGTTCAGGCACTTGCGGTGGCTATTGATGGGGTAAATTACACTCATGGCCACTGAATTTTATTCATTTTAACATCGTGATCAACAAACTAATTCTTAATGGTATGACCCTGAATTTTACACTTTTTTAACACCACTAACCACTCAACGTCTCAAAACGACCATTGACGGTCTCAAAATAAAAAAATTCAAAGAGTTAATGATATTCTAAAAAACTTTAATTCTTGAAAATTTTCGTTTAAAGATCATTTATGTGTTGTTTGGTTAGAAAATAGGGTAAATTTTTAGAGAGAGAAAAATAAAAAAAAAATGATTTTGGAAAATAAAAAAAATGTGGTTTCATAGTAAATGTGGTTCTCAACAACTTTGATTTTTAAATATTTTCATTTTGAGGTCGTTAACGGTTATTTTGAGGAGTTAGTTAAAGTTGAGTGGTTACTAATGTTAAAAGGTATGAAATTCAATAGTTATACCGTTAAGAATTGAAGTTCAATAGCCGCAATTTTAAAATGAGTAAAGTTCAGTGGCAATAGATGTAATTTACCCGGTATTGATGTTGATTCCACTATCACAATCAGTAAATATACATATTATTCTCAAATAAATTTAAACCAGTAAAGAGGGTCTATAGAGATTACCTACTAGCCCCACAAAGACCCCAAAAAACAAGACCTCAGGTCCGCCTAACTCCAGGATATACTAGTTTTTATACTCCAAGATACAAATTCGGTCCTACTGTTTTTTGGAAGTAGAAATTTACCATCAACCTATAAAATATGAATTCTACTTCTAATATTGTCAAATAATCCCCTACTCAAAAATTTAAATGGATGGATTTGATAGTTATTCGGTTGTTACATTTGGTTTTTGGTACATTTTAGTATATTGTTTATAACTTTCTAATAATACAATGAACATTCTTGACGGGCTTTGCGATTAACTTTGTATCTAGGAAATTTAAATATTGACATTTTTTTTTATAAAAATGTCATATTTCATTCTATTAAATCACAAAGTACAAATACAGCACGATAAAACTTCCCATCCATACAGGCTACAACCAGTATAAGATTCACAAAGGGAAGAAAATAGACTACGACGAGCAAAAAAAAAAGACTACAAAAAGCAATAAAAAACCATAAAAGGTACAAATACAACAAAATAGAAATCATATACTCCTCGAAAGTCGGATCCCATTGAAAAATAACTGTAATCCATTCTTCATCATTTAGCCTCTTCCGGACATTCGGATCTGGGTCCTTTCTTTTTTTGCAACCACACAGATCTATAGAACTGCGGACAAGATGAACCTTTTCCGCTCTTGCTAACACCGAAAAAAGAATAAACGATAAAAGTATAGCTAACATGTGTAGATCTGACGGAAAAGAGATTCGAGAAAGTATGTAAACTTCAAACTAAGAAGGAAAGATAAATCTAAAGCTAAAAAAACAAAGATTAAAACATAAATGGGAGGAGGAAGAATGAAGACAAGCTTCCTCCTTCTTCCTCAAGAGGGATCTGAAGAGAAAAGAAGAACCGAGACGATGGTGGTGGCGAAAAGCTTGAGAAGAAGAGCAAAGGAGAAGAAGAAAGTGTACATTTAATGATATAAAGATGCTATATATATTAAATATTATTATTTTATTTGCACATTTACTTTAAAGGATCACTTGGTGGCCTTTACAGCCGGTCCCAAGCCCGGACAAAGGAGGAGGGTTGCGGTAGGTTTGTGGCGGCCAGCGTAAAACTTAGCCACATCTTATGAGATGAACCATATTATAAATACCGTTGGGGCGTTCCCTACTCAGCGACGCGCTGCACTTCCTAGACCCGGGTGTAGTGATAAATGTGCAAGGGTTGCTAGGTCGTCGCCCCGAAGCGGCGCGCCACCCCAGGACCCGGGGGTGGTGTCAAATATGCAAGGGTTGCGGGTAAATAAGCTAGTCCACGGTAATGGTAGGGGTAGGGGTAAGGGTAGTAGGTTACGCTTTGGGACATGGAACATAGGTTCTTTGACAGGAAGATTAGCTGAAATTGTAGATGTTATGAAGAGGAGGAGAATAAATATAATGTGCCTACAAGAAACCAAGTGGGTTGGAGCCAAGGCTAGAGAGATAGCTCCTTGGGGTTATAAGCTTTGGTACTCAGGAAATGATAAGGGTAGAAATGGAGTAGGTATTCTTATTGATAGGGAGTATATTGATGATGTAGTAGCGGTGTCTAGGAAGAGCGATAGAATTATGAGTGTCAAGCTAGTGATAGGGGATGAGGTTGTGAATGTCATTAGTGCATATGCATCACAAATAGGATTAGATGTCTCTATAAGACAAGCTTTTTGGGAGGACTTAGAGGAAGTGGTGCAACAGGTTCCTAGGGATGAAAAAATGGTACTAGGGGGTGATCTCAATGGACACGTGGGTTCTAGGCGAGGTGGGTTTGAGAGTGTTCATGGAGGGTATGGTTTTGGAGATAAGAATGAAGCAGGAAATGATATTTTGGAATTCGCATCAGCCTATGACTTGAGTATCATGAACACATGGTTTATGAAGAGAACATCCCACTTAGTGACTTATCGGAGTGGCGGTAATGCGAGCCAAATTGACTTTTTCTTAGTAAGGAGTGCTTGGAGAAAGAGTTATATTGATTGTAAGGTGATCCCTGGTGAGAGTACGACAACCCAACATAGAGTAGTGGTGCTTGATTTTCGAAGTAGAAAATGTATAAGAAAACAAACACCACAAGTAGAGACTAAGATTAAGTGGTGGAAATTGCAAGGAGAGAATCAACAAAAATTTGTGGATGAGATGACCAAAAAAGATGTTTGGACTTGTAATATGGATTTAGATATAGATTCGATATGGACTAAGATGGAGCATAGTATAAGAGAAGTAGCGAAGGAAGTTCTAGGGGAATCTAAAGGTAGCATGCCACCGGGTAAGGACACATCTTGGTGGACAGAAGAAGTACGACAAGCAGTAAAGAATAAGCGAGAATCCTATAAAATATTGGGGAAATGTAGGAGTGACGAGAACTACGAAAAATACAAAGAGGCTAAAAGGAAAGTAAAGAAGGTCATACGAGATGCTAGAGCAAAGGTGAATCGGGATCTGTATACCAGATTAGATACGAAAGAAGGGGAAAGAGACATATATAGAATTGCTCGGATGAGAGATAGGAAGACGCGAGATCTCGGAAAAGTTAAATGTGTGAAGGATGTGGACCAGCAAGTCCTAGTTGGAGATAAGGATATCAAGGAACGATGGAGGTCCTATTTTGATGACTTATTTAATGGAGATCGCAGACAAGATGTGGGAGATATAAGTATCCATCACGATATGATAAATCATGAATGCCTGCGGAGAATTCAAAAAGGTGAAGTCAAAATGGCATTAAGTAAGATGAAGTTAAAGAAAGCAGTAGGACCTGATGGCATCCCTATTGAGATTTGGAGATGTTTGGGAGAAAGAGGAATCGAATGGTTGACGACGTTCTTCAACAAAATTTGGAGAAACAATAAGATGCCATCAGAATGGAGGAAAAGTATCTTAATCCCTTTGTATAAGAACAAAGGCGATGTCCAAGATTGTGCCAACTATCGAGGAATCAAATTAATGAGTCACACTATGAAACTTTGGGAGCGAGTGATCGAACAAAGGCTAAGGAGGACGGTGAAGATCTCGAAAAACTAGTTTGGCTTTATGCTGGGAAGATCAACTATGGAAGCCATCCATCTAATGAGACAATTAATGGAGCACTATCGAAATAAGAAGAAAGACTTGCATATGGTTTTCATTGACTTGGAGAAAGCATATGATAAGGTACCAAGGGAAGTACTTTGGTGGGCCTTGATAAGGAAATGCATTTCGCGGAAATATATTGACATCATAAAGGACATGTATGAGGGAGCATGCACGAGTGTACGTACTAGTGTTGGGAAGACTGAAGAGTTTCCTATTACGATTGGAGTGCATCAAGGTTCCGCACTAAGCCCATTTCTTTTTGCCATCGTTATGGATGAACTAACAAGTTCACTTCAAGATGGTATACCATGGTGCATGATGTTTGCAGATGATATTGTGTTGGTTGATGAGACGAAAGATGGAGTGGAGAGGAAGTTGGAACTATAGAGACAAACTCTAGAATCTAGAGGCTTTAAGTTGAGCCGAAGTAAGACGGAATATTTGGAGTGTAAGTTTAGCGGCCATAGGAGTAGGGAGGCAGGGACAATCACCCTAGATGGGAGAGTTGTTCAGGCCTCGGATTGCTTCCGGTATTTAGGATCTATTATCCAAACGGATGGAGAAGTAGATGGAGATGTTGCTCATAGGATTAAAGCTGGTTGGTCGAAGTGGAAGAGTGCTACGGGTTTCCTTTGTGACCCTGGCATGCCTAATAGATTGAAGGGAAAATTCTACCGGACGACAATTAGACCAGCATTGTTATATGGTACGGAGTGTTGGGCAGTGAAACACTGCCACATCCATAAGATGTCGGTGGCGGAGATGTGTATGTTGAGATGGATGTGTGGTCATGCGAGAAAGGATCGGGTGAGTAATGAAATAATTAGGACAAAAGTAGGGGTCACATCTATTGAGAATAAAATGAGAGAAAACCGACTAAGGTGGTTTGGTCATGTGAGACGTAGAGCGCTTGATGCACCGGTTAGGAGAACCGAAGAGTGGCAAAGGGATGTAGTGGTGAGGGGTAGGGGAAGACCTAAGCAAACTTGGAGGAGGGTGATATAAGTTTACTGGGAATTGAGGAAAATATGGTAGTGGATAGGACAGAGTGGAGGGAGCGAATTTGTGTTGCTAACATGAATTGATTTCACGGTTTTATATGATGGTTCATGTTAGCCGACCCCGAATCATTTCGGGACTAAGGCTTTGTTGTTGTTGTGGTTTGTATTTACTTTAAAGAATCTTTTTTATAGATAAATATAATAATATAATTAAAAATTAATATATTATATATTTTTATCAGCAAAAAAGGAGGAAGTGACAGCTCAGCTCCATCGTTACTGTTTTATATTATATATAGATATGCAGAGAATTAGAGAGATTTTAGGGATTAATTTAAATTCTGTAAAACTCTTAGATGTAGTATGGATAAAATCTATCTTTTTATAGATACATATAATAATATAACTAAAATCTATATATTATATATTTTATGTTATTTTTTATGAGTAAAAAAGGAGGAAGTGACACCTCAGCTCCATCGTTACTGTTTTATATTATATATAGATATGAAGAGAATTAGAGAGATTTTATGGATTAATTTAAATTCTGTAAAACTCTTAGATGTAGTACGGATAAAATCTATCCTATCTTTTTATAGATAAATATAATAATATAATTAAAATTAATATATTATATATTTTATTTTATTTTTTATCAGTAAAAAAAAGGAAGTGACATCTCAGGTTCATCGTTACTGTTTTATATTATATATAGATATGCAGAGAATTAGAGAGATTTTAGGGTGATTAATTTAAATTATGTAAAACTCTTAAATGTAGTACGGATAAAATCTATCTTTTTATAGATAAATATAATAATATAATTAAAATTAATATATTATATATTATATATTTTATTTTATTTTTTATCAGTAAAAAAGGAGGAAGTGACACCTCAGCTTCATCGTTACTGTTCTATATATATATATATATATATATATATAGATTAATATTTAAAATGTCCGATGTGACAATTAAATACGTGGATTGCTATTTATCGTCCCCAAATTACTTATCATCGCCTCCTAAAAGACAATTTTACCCTTCTCATTTATTTTCATCAAAACTTTTCATTCTCGAATTTTCTCAAACTCTCAACTCTCTAATTTCTCCAAAAAATCAGAATTCGAAACGAGAATCATGTCGGGAAATCACAGCAAAGGAAAAGGACCGATTCATGGCAAGGTACATATTTTTTTCTTTCAGTTTATTCGAAAACACGAGTTCCATCCGCTAGCTAGACGAACTTTCCACCTGCCTCCTTTACAGGGGGCCGAAATTAAAAATTTTAAAAATATTTTGGTCGCCCTCCTTTTACGGGGGTTCGAAATTGAAAAAGCGCCTATACCGAGTTACCAAAGCATCTGATTGTTGTTTTTACGTTAAATTTGTATTTATTTTTCATTAATTGACGTTTAGTGTGTACAAATAGAATATTAAGTGTAAAGTTATTTGACGTAAGTTGTGAAATTGATAGTAAATAAGAATGCAACTCAATTAGACAAAATGCTTAGAGTAAATAATAACATAATGGGGTAAATTTCATCAATGGTATACAACCTTTACCCTATTTCACACTTTGGTATACCACCTTCAATTTGTCTCAAAAATATGTACGAACTTATAGGTGACCTCTCACTTTGGTGTATGGCCGGTTAAAATGACCGGTCAACACCAGTCAACATGCCACGTCATCTTTTTTCATCTCTTATTTAAAAATATGGGACCCTAAGATTAAAAGGACTAAAATACCCTTATTATTTACTTTACCCCCTTCATCTTCCTCCCTCCATCTCTTTCTTTCTTTCTTTTCCTTCAAAGGACTCAGACCTATAGTTAATAAATGTCACTTTTCCCTCATTTTCTTTCTCTTTCTACTGTATATAATATTTTTTTCTCTCTCTAACTTTGCATCTGAATGTTTTTTTCCCTTTCTTTAAATGTTTATTGTTCACCGAAACACCGCGATAGAACTACATGTCAAAAAATCCACCGAACACAGCTCAACGTGGTTCACATTTACTCATTCCCTTTGCTAGCTCCTATTCAAAATTTGCAGTAATTAATTTCCCTTTTTCTAGTTTTTCAATTCCCATCAGGTACCAAATCTTTTCCTGTAGTTTTTCCCCAATCCCCATTCCATATTTCCTCAGCTTCACCACTCTTCATCTCATTTGGAAAATTTGTCAAATTCTCTAAATCTTCTCCCAGATTCTTAAAATCTTAGCATCTGCAAGGACTTGCTTGCAATCATCGGCTATTATACAATAGGCCAGATGTTGTTGAGGAATTACTGGATCGACAAGTGGTGAAGAAAGTGAAATTATTTAATGATGATGAGGAAGAATTACTGAATCAACAGCGGCTGACCAGCACCCGTAAACCTTTAGATCTTCGCCATGAATCTATGTAATTCTCTCATCTGAAGTAGCATATGAAGGCACCTCCTCTACAAGAAAAAATGTAGTTATTTAATGCCCTTTACGCAGAAGACTGAAAAGTGAATTATTGAAATCGTAGAAGTCAATTACTGAACCAAAAAATGCACAATTTCTTGAAGCTCACTTTCACCAAGTGTTGGGGTTTAGTGTCCTATAGTCAATTGTTGCAGGATACAAACTTAATGTAAATGAATTGTTCTTTATATCATTTGTTTTAATGAGATATATGTTTTATAACTATATAAAAGGCAATCCCTTTTAAGCACTAAATAAAGTCTAATACAAGGAAATCCGTAAGTTTGTTTAAAGTGATTATAAAGTGTTCATACAAGCATGAAGTGAGACAAAACTTTATAATAAACTAATAAACTTAAAACCACCCCAAGTCAAGTGATATGTTTAGGATTGATATATCACTGTTGAGACTTGTATGTAACAATGTCTTCTGTCCGACAGAAAGCTGATCTCACAAGCTTCATATATATAGATATCTGGACAGTTACATAGATCCGATGAAACGTCGTTCATTAGGATTGGGGATCCGATTTGAGATAACAGGATGGGTAGATTCATCCTTGTCACCTGTTCATCTCATTGGTATTAATAGGTATAAGTAATCCTCAGACTCAAAGGAATGTTAATTGGTCATCTTGAATTACTGAATGTGAGACTTTGATCCTGTGGTCCCACGATCCTTAACATAGATGACTCTGGGGTGTGAACTGCAAAGGTTGGGTGTCACAGGAGGTAATGTCAGGGTAGTTATACATTGGATTGAGCATTTATCACTCCCGATTAATGGGAGATATATCCAAGGATCGCTTGTGGAAGACTCGACTCTAAATCCTTGCAAGGTGATAGCTTAAGAGTAGAAATACAGATTTCATTTAACCTATCTTTTTGAGTTGACTCGGCCTGTACAAGTAAAACGAACGTCTCGCTATATGTGACTTGACATCACCCATAGTCATAAGATTTAGTTCAAGGATATAGTTGATAAAGGATCGAATTATACGGTAACTAATACGGAAGGGTTAACGGCAGAATCAACCTGTCTTCTTAACGGACTCTGGGGGAATGATTACAGACTTGCCAATAACATACTCAGTACATCATTCCGTTATGCAAGGATTAAATATAATTCTTGAAGAAATTAATTTAATAGTTGCATACGGCCAGAAGTAGTAAGAACTTAATGGATCACACATAAGACTTGGAACCAAAAGAGAGATGGATATGATTAATAGATGGAAGCCCAATTGAGCCCAGTAAGGCCCATTTAAATGGAGGGGGCCGAAATTTATATATAGAAATAAGGAATTATTTTAATTCCATTAATCCTAATTTGATTAGGTTTGTGAATTAAATTAATTAAGAGATAATTAAGTTAGGAGTTTTAATTAGATTAATATACTCCTATTATTATCCAATTAGGTTATTTATTATTATCCTAAATGTATTTGATATATTATAAGATAATAATTAGGAATCCTATTCCGAATGGAATTCCTATTAAGTAACCTATTCCTATCTAACTAGGGTTTAGATACAAGCTACTATATATACCCCCTCCTTATGAGAATTTCGACCAAGCCTCCTAACTCCCCTTTATGTGATTTTCGAAACCTACATAAAGAGAGAGAGAGTGAATTCGCATCCCCTAGTTCGTGGACAAGAATTCATACGGCTTCCGTCAATTGATTAATCTCATTCATCTCCTTTTCTCTTTGATCTTGTGTTGGTTAATTAGAGGCAATCTATTTTGGTTGCATCTCATAAGGGTTGATTTCATCTTAACCTCACCGTGTTATACTTTGTGGTTGGAATCTCGGAGAAGAATTGTGGGCGCTTCTTTAACAACGGTAGATTGTTCATCGAAAGGTATTCCTTCTTATCCCTCTTTATATGAAATAACGATTAACGGATCCTATGGTTAAAAGGAAATAGGCTAAAATTTTTATATTTCCGCTGCTATACCTTAGCCTTAATTTCCAACACCAAGAACACGTACAGTAGCACCAATTTTTTCCCTTATTGATTTTATTATATAACCCTCCTGAATTTTAAGAAAGGGGTGATTCAGAAAGAGAAATGGTATAGATTTATGAAAGTGGTTCAAGAGAGAAAGGTAATTTTAGGAAGAAAATTCAAATATGGGTGGGTATTTTAGTCATTACACATATGGGTGGGTCAATCTTTTACCTTTTGACCGGTCAAACTGATGACGTGGCACATTGACTTTGCGTTGACCGGTCATTTTTACCTGCTATACACCATATTGGGATGTCACCCATAAGGTCGTACATATTAGTGAGACAAATTAAAGGTTGTACACCAAAGTGTGAAATGAGATAAAGGTTGTACATCATTGATGAAATTTACCCTAACATAATGCTTAGGGTTTAGGAACAAATTTAAATTGGAGTAAATAACAACTAACGTGTTTCGATTGGTTTGTCATTTTTTAGAGTTTTTTGCCCACTCAATAGCTTCTGAACTTGTCTGGAAAATTATGTCCGTAATGAAACGGCTACTGTAATCGATCCCATCACCAATCCAATCTTCTAATGGCACCTGAAAATAAATGAAATTCATAAAAAATTTAAAAATGCCCTTCAAACGCATTTTATAGTCAAATAATGGAAAAAATGGGTCAAATCTGCTTGTCCATATGCCTAGACGGTCATAAATATCGTCTGACTATTGGACGAGCGGTCACAAAAACCGTCTGGCCAATGGCCAGGTGGTCACAAGAACATTGACCAACCCCTTGAAACACACATTTCTTATCCCCTTATACTACCATCATAAACATAAATGTTTATACATTAAAAGATCAAACATGCCCCACTCATCATTCGAACTCCTACAAAATAAATAGTACCGAGAACATAAATAAATCCCACAATCACGATTTGCAGCCACAAGCTATGATTGCACTTGACATGAAAAACATAGTTAATCCAGCTACCGTTGAAGATCCGAACATATCCCTTCTCGAGACCTTGCTAAGAGTAAAGGAATCTTAGGCCCAATAAGGCATGGGATTTGGTGCATCGACCAATAAATACAAACATAGTTGGCTCACGATGGGTTTTTTCACATTAAAACTAAGAAAGATGGTTCTTTTGTCAGATTCAAAGCTTATCTTATTGCTCGTGGTTTCATCCAAGTATCTAGAATTGATTTTGATGAGACATTCAGCCCTATTGTTCGGCCTAGTATAATTCATTTAGTGATTGCTTTGGCTATTTCTCACTGTTGGACTTTACAACAATTGGATGTCAAAAATTCCTTTTTCATGGGTTCTTAAAAGAAAAAGTCTATACGGAGCAGCCTGCTAGTTTTATTGATGCTAAGCTAACTGGTCACGTTTGTTTGCTTAAGAAATCTCTTTATGGCTTTAAATAAACACCTCATGCTTGGTTTGATCGCTTATCTCAATTTTTACTTCATATTGGTTTTTGTTGCAGCAAGGCATATCCTTCTTTATTTATACTTTAGTCTTCTAATGTGATTGTTCTTTTTCTTATTTATGTGGATGATGTCTTAATTGATGGTAATGATGTAGTCTTTCTTCAACAAATAATCAATAAGATTGGCACTAAATTTACAATAAAAGATTTGGGTATCCTGCGGTATTTTCTTGGCATCAAAATTAAGTATACTATTGATGGTGGCTTCCTATGTCAAAGCAAATCTACTCATGATCTCTTAAAAATAACAACCATGTCAAATAGCTCCTCGTTTGTGACACCAACTACTCTAAAAGGAAAGTCTCACACAACTGATTCTACTTTTCTTGATGCTTTTTTCTTATCGAAGCATCATTGGGGCTCTCCAATACTTAACATTTACACATCTTGATATTACTCATGTTGTTAACCAGGTCTGCCAACATTTGTCTTATCCCACATTGGGCAATTTTAAGGCTGTAAAACAAATTCTTTGTTACTTAAAGGGTACTTCAGATTTCAGTTATCTATATATTTTAAATTTTAATTACAGAGTTGTATAGCAAAAAAATAACTCTTCTTTCTGTACAAAGGTCAAGTTGTAGTTAGTAAAAAATCATCAAGAGTTGTTGCCTTGAAAAATTCTCACCACCATGTATATTTGAAATCTTATGGCAAAGGTTTGTCATTATTTATCTAACGATAACCCAAATTCCCAGAAAACATCCATAAAGAAAGGTAGCAAAAAAAAATCACACGCCACTTACAAATTGTTCCTCATACAAGTATACAACATCGCCTCATTCTGTTTTATCACATTATTACCTCTCAACTCTCGACAAAGCTATTGATTTATATGGATGTATTATCATGTAGGCCAAACAAATCGACACCAAATCCTTTGATATTGTTATGCTATATGCATCTTTTAAAGTCTTTGATGGTGGATTTTTGGGTCGATACTAGTGTTTGACATGTTTTCGGGTACTTTTCCCTTTGGGGCAAACACGATCCTTTATATTTTGGTAAAATTTTCTCAAGTCTAATCCTTTTTACTTCGAAGATGGGGTAATGTTATCTCTAAAATGTAACGGTTTCTACTTCATACTCCTAGTCACAATCTTAGTCCCTAGGCAGAGGGTGTACTTAAAGTCGACCTAATATTTTCAAATAAGAGATCTTATCTTATGAGCCAAAGACACTGATGCCAAATCCTTTGATATTATTATGCTATATGCATTCAATAAATCCTTTGATGGTGGATTTTTGGGTCAAGACCATTGCTGACATGTTTCCCACCAAACATTTTATGGGTACTTTCTCCTTTAGGCCAAATATGGCCCCTTATATTTTGGTGAACTATCATCAAGTCTAATCCACTCTCTTTGAAAGAAGGGGGCAAGGTTATATCTATAATATAACGAACAATACTTTATACTCCTAGTCGTAATCTTTGTCCATAGGCAAACAGTGTACTCAAAGTCGATCTAAGATTTTTAAATAAGGGTTTATTGTCGTCCATGAAGAAGAAATTCTCTCTCGAAATTATCCACCTCACTTATCACACTCAACCCACTCCTTAAAAACACACACCCATATAAAGAATCACAATAATCTAAAATGACACAAAACTAAAACACATGAAGTCAAAGTTTACGAAACATCTAAAGTTGACTTTATCCTTTTTCGATGCCTCCACACTCTCAACAAAGCAATTCTGGTTCGAAGCGTCCCATTCATTTCTAAAGATTCTCCATATAGAGAAAAGTACAAGCAAAAAGATGAGAAAGGTTAAAATGTCTATGACTATACTTGATAACATCCGCAATATTATTGTTAGGACTCCGTTGGAAATATTTCTTGAAAGGAGGATCAAAAGGAAGAAAATTCATAAGGGACCCACCGGCTCAACATATAGGCATACGTCTAGCGTAAGGGCGGATGAATGATACGCATACGGTGACACGCCCTTGGCCATCCGAGGTCCGCCACATAAAAGGATACGTCCTTACACGATCCGCCAAGACAGGACAATAAGTTGTTACACGGTGGAATCAGCATCATTAATAAACATTAATGATGCCTTAAAGACAATAACAGCTCGGAGGTAAAGATCAGAGTTAAGTCGCATTAAAAGGGCATTACACTTCATTAAAAGGCATTAAAGGGGAGCCATTACGATTATCACTTAATCCAATATAAATAGTCCTATAATAAAGCGTCGAGAGGTACACACTATCTAAACCCTACTTGTGATTACAGATTATTCTCTCAGTATATTACTGATTTAGGCATCGGAGTGCCCCCGACCGAGCACAACGGCACCCCACAGGGACATTATTCGGTGTACAGAAATCAACATGATATCAATACTCCAAACAAAGATAAACAATTCATCATATTTTTTGTTTTATACATATTTTTTTAATCACAAGCGATATGGGGTAATCTAAAGGTCATTGTACTAATGCTTACCAAATGGAAGAGGGGGACATTTGATGTAGACTGGCAGGGCTTATAAAACCCACCCGCCCACCAAAGAAATACACCAAACAAACCACAATACATTGCCTTAAAGGACAACTATAATTCTTATCATTTTGTATATATTTTTTAGAATTTATATCTAATTTTCCACCAGATTTTATACACATATCCACTTTCAATGCAATGCAATTGGTTAAAAACATCCATTTGGCCGAGATAGCTTGATAAATAACTATACACAACTTTAACACAAAGTAGTAGATGTTTCAATTTGGTTTTAGTGACTAAGGGAAGGAACTTACTAAAAAGACGAAATGAAACCAACTATATGAATAAACGAGCTATTGGAGTGGATAAAGTAAGTAATATTTAATTTAATTGAGCAACAAATGGAAAGTAAAGATATGAAGTAGATAGAGGGAAACAACACATGTCATTTCTCTTTTGGGATCCTTGCACTAAAAACCCATTATAGAGACGTTTTATTGAGATGACGAAAAATTCTTTGATTTGGTGGCTTTCGATATAATATATGTTCTTTTCTATATGGAAAATAGTTGTTAGGAGCGTATTTAAGGTAGTTGGAAATCAGATGTTGGAATTTTTTTTGGATTGTAATGGGATTATTTAGAGGTGATGCAATTTGTACTCTTCAAAAGTTCGTTAAATGTATTTTATTTTAAATATAAATTCAGTGTAGTATAATATAAATTTTGCTTGTTTTTATAGAAGATTTAGTTTCAACATGGGAGAGAGCATAACATTTTAGAATACTCTAGGAGTAATATATCTATGGCTTAATACATCATTTGCCCTCTGAACTTGTCCAAAAAGTTTGATTGGCCCCCTGAACTTTTAAAGTGTCTCGATAGCCCCCTGAACTTGCATAAAATGTAATCAATTAATCACTCGGTTGCAAAAAAGTAAATTAAATACGGAAGATATATTGCACGACTCTTAAAAAACTAAAACGACCGAAATCGGAGTATGCGGTGCTTAGAATAGAGAAGACAAGTTGTATAGTTGAGCAAGCAATAACTTCATTTTTAATCTATTTTTGAATTATGTAATAACATTCTAAGATGCGTGGAATATATTTCCACATTTAACTTACTTTTTTGCGACCGAGTGATCAATTGATTACATTTTATGCAAGTTCAAGGGGCTAACTGAATATTTTATGCAAGTTCAAGGGGCTGTCAAGATACTTTAAAAGTTCAGGGGGCTAATCAAGCTTTTTGGATAAGTTCAGGGGGCAAATGATGTATTAAGCCTATATCTAACAAATCAATTACTTTTTTTTTTTTGATAGGAACTAACAAATCAATTAATTTTTTTTGGTAGAAAAGAAAAGGAAAGCAAAGCAAAACAAGCAACTACACCGGGATTAGCTTAGGAAAGCTAACCCCAATCCTATCCTCTAAAAGAAGAGGAGAAAGAGCGATAGGGGAACGGTAAGGGTAGAAACACCTAACACCCCCTCATGGCCTGCCGCCGCCAAGTGATCGGTTCTGCTCCCGGAAAATGTGGATGAACTCAAGGATATCAAATGAGGGGCTAAGCCTCTTAATAGCTTTAATAAGGTTGCGGTTATGAAGACCCATGGCATGACACATGCATATCTTTCCTTTTTGTTTTTAAAACAATCATATCCGTGAAGTGATATGCAGTACTATTTTGATTGATTGGATACAATTGTACTGTAAAAAACACCAAGAGGTCAACCATTTCCAAGATTATAGTCTAATAGTAAGTTAGAGGGCTTAATACATCTTTAGCCTCCTATACTTCTCCAAAAATGTCAAATGTCCTCATATACTTCGAAAAAGTTCTATTTACCCTTGAACTTGCTTTAAGTGACCCATTAACTCTCTGAAAGTCATAATTGTTACAATCGTACGAGTCACGAGTCGACTCGTACGATTCATGAAGATTTCGAATCGTGTCTATGGTATGACTCGAAATCTTCATGAATTGGACATGAATCGGCTGAGTCCACCAATTTGGTTGATTCATGACACCATTAAAAAAATAACTATTTTCAAATTTTAAAAAATAAAAAAACGTGTGTCAAGAACTAGTAGTATTTAATAAGAAGTTACGGAATAGAAACATATGACTCTTAACTTTATAAATTCCAAACCCTCCATCTTCTTTTCTATTTATTTGTTATTTTCAACTTACTCTCCTCTATTCTTTCGATTATCTTCTACTTTCTGTCTCTGGTTTCTTTTGATTAGGGTTGTATTAAATTTGAAATTTAATAACTTCTATTTGGATATTAAAATTGTATTTTTAGACTAATATTTAAAGTTAAACATGGTTAATTTTTTTATTTTTTTATAATATTTTGAATTTCATCAAAATCTTACGATTTGGTTCAATTCACGAGTCCCGATTCACAAAATAAGATTTCGAGTCACGAGTCGAATCTCGATTTAATAACTATGCTGAAAGTTATCTATTAGCATCTGACATTGTTTACAATGATCTATAACTCTTTTAAACTTGCTTATAGTGTAGACATTTCAACTTTTCCAAAATCTTAACCACGTAAATTTTAGGGGTCAATAAATTACGTTAAACACTTAATGGGCTAATGGCCCTGTTTGGGAATTAGCTGTTAGCTGATTACATTAGTTGTTAGCTGTTAGCTCTTAGCTGATTACATTAGCTGATTTGATTAGCTGTTTGTGTAGACCTGTTTGGTAAAAATTAGCTGATTGATAATAGCGGTTTGTGCAAAAAAACGAATAAGGGCATTAATTTTGGCGCAGGAGAAGAGGGAGTCTATCTATTAAAGTTAAAGAAGTCCATTAATTTTAATATTGCAAAACGCTAATTGAAAAAGCTCATTTTAAGAGCTTTTTCTAAATTAGCGTTTTCATCCCAAAACTCTCTCACAAACCTCTCTTCACCAAACACTCCAATTAGCGGTTTCAATGGTCAAACCTCTAAAATTGGTCAAAACCGCTATTTTTATCCCAAAACGCTCTTTACCAAACAGGGCCAATGATACATTAGCCTAAGTTAGAGTCAATAAACTTATATTATACTCTAACCGCGTACAAATAATAAAGGAAATAGAATAGAACATGAAAAGCGTTGAATTGGAATGGTAAGTTTTTTTTCAAAAGGGAATTGCCAACTTTCTCTCCCCAAAATTTTTTCTAAAAAGGAATTTAGTTAGCAATTTGGGCTGTACCCAGTTGTCACCCCCAATTACTCCTTCCCTTATCATTTTAATTTTAATTAGTCTCTCCATTTGACTTTTAATCATACTACTAATCTACTACACTTTACCATTCATCGTATCTTCAATCTAAACATGATTATGAGCTGGATCTTTCAACTCTGACCATACCATACCATACCATTCACAACATTACACACTCTTCTACTTCTTTATTTCTACTTCACAGACGCCATATGAATTTCACACTTCTTTCTTTCTCCCCTTCCATTCTCTCTCTTTCTCCACTTTTTAACTTCAAATCTCATGTGTCAGTCTCAGAATCTGCTTCAAGAACCTATTTTTAGTTCTAAAGCTTGATCCTTTCTTGTTTTTATTCATTACCCGTCTCATCTATTGAACTGGGGAGATCTGTGTATTGATTGTTGTTTCTAATTCTTGCTTCTGTTGCTATATCTTGGTGGGTTTTGAAGTAGGGAGTTGCAGCTATAAATAGATGGCGCCGAATTCAGTTGTAGTCACAATGGAGAAGCCAAATAGCTTTGCTATTGTTGAAATCAATGCCTCAGATCCACTGTTTCCTGATAAGGAAAAGGCTGCTAGTCCCAAGCAATTCACATGGCTGCTTCTTCTCAAAGTCTACAAAGCTTTCACTTGCATTTCTTGGTTGGCTACTGCTTTCAAATCTATGCTGATTTCAATCAAGAAGCGGAAAATGAGCGAGGAGGAGGAGGAGGAGCCTAGAACCAGAGGGAAGTTGTATAGGTTTATCAATGTGTTTCTTGTTATATCTGTAGTAGCTTTGGTTATTGAAGTTATTGCTCATTTCAAGAACTGGAATTTGAATGTTTTATCCCCATTGGAGATTCAGGGTTTTGTGCACTGGTTGTACATGGCTTGTTTTTCTTTTAGAGTTAATTATCTTGCCCCTTTGTTGGTTATGCTCTCTAAATTCTGTACTGTGCTATTCCTGATTCAATCTCTGGACCGATTGATTCTATGCCTTGGATGCTTTTGGATTAAGTTCAAGAAATTGAAACCTCAGATCAATGGTGAAGCTTATGATATTGAAGATCCTTCAAGTTTCCCAATGGTTCTTGTTCAGATTCCAATGTGCAATGAAAGAGAGGTATGTAATTTTCTATCTGTGATGATGATGATGTGAATAACTTGTCCTTGTTGAGATCTGATTATGAAAGATTGCATTTTTTCCCCCAAATTTAGGTGTATGCACAATCCATAGGTGCAGCGTGTGAGCTTGATTGGCCAAGGGATAGATTGTTAATTCAAGTCCTAGATGATTCAAGTGATGGAAATGTGCAGCTTCTGATTCAAGATGAAGTTTCCTCATGGAGACAGAAAGGGATTAACATAATCTACAGGCATAGATTAGTGAGAACAGGATATAAAGCTGGGAATCTTAAATCAGCAATGGGCTGTGACTATATTCAAGACTATGAATTTGTTGCCATTTTTGATGCTGATTTCCAGCCTAATCCGGATTTTCTCAAGCAAACTATTCCTCACTTCAAGGTAAAGATTGTAGTACTAGTAAGCAATAAAAAGAGGCATATATATCCAATCCAATCCAGTGTGTTTTGTATTGTGTTGTATTGCTTAAGATGTTATGATTTATGGTGGATACAGGGAAATCCTGAGGTGGGACTAGTTCAGGCTCGGTGGTCCTTTGTAAACAAGGATGAAAACTTACTTACAAGACTTCAAAACGTGAATCTGTGCTTCCATTTTGAGGTGGAACAACAAGTAAATGGTCAATTTCTGAATTTCTTTGGGTTCAATGGAACAGCTGGTGTGTGGAGAATCAAGGCTTTAGAGGATTCAGGAGGGTGGCTTGAGAGAACAACAGTTGAAGATATGGACATTGCGGTACGAGCACACTTAAACGGATGGAAATTTATCTTCCTTAATGATGTAAAAGTGCTCTGTGAATTGCCTGAATCTTATGAAGCTTATAAGAAACAACAGCATCGCTGGCATTCGGGTCCGATGCAGCTCTTCCGCTTATGTCTTCCAGCAATCATCACTTCCAAGGTTTGTTTGATTCTAAAACTTCTAATCTTTAATCTTTATTTCATTCAGTTTACACAGAATTAACTAAGTAATTTATGTTTTGATGCAGCAGATATCAATTTGGAAGAAGGCCAATCTGATATTCCTCTTCTTTCTATTGAGGAAACTTATACTTCCCTTTTACTCATTCACTCTATTCTGTATCATACTTCCATTAACAATGTTCATACCAGAAGCAGAATTACCTCTTTGGGTAATCTGTTATGTACCAATTTTCATGTCCTTGTTGAACATTCTCCCTTCCCCACAATCATTCCCTTTCTTGGTACCTTACTTGCTGTTTGAGAACACAATGTCAGTCACAAAATTCAATGCCATGATATCAGGATTGTTTCAGCTTGGAAGTGCTTATGAATGGGTTGTGACAAAGAAAACAGGAAGATCATCAGAATCAGATTTGGTAGCTTTTGCTGAAAGGGAATCAAAAGAGAAAATCATCCTTAGGACGCATTCGGATTCCGGTCTGGAATTGTTAAGTAAGATGAAAGAAGAAGAAGGAACACCAGTCATTAAAAAGAAGAGAAATAGGCTGTATAGGAAAGAAGTAGCACTGGCATTTCTGCTGCTAACAGCAGCAGCAAGAACATTGTTATCTGCACATGGAGTTCATTTCTACTTCTTGCTGTTTCAGGGGTTGTCATTTCTAGTTGTTGGATTGGATCTGATTGGTGAGCAAGTCAGCTGAGAAGAAGAAGAAGAACATTCAATGTGTTTGTAAAGAATCTGAAAATGGAATTCTCCAACAAACAAACTTTACATCACAGATACAGAAAATTGAAATTGAAATTGAATTATTAGAATAGAATGAAGTTGAGTTTGTACAATACAATCATGGTGTATGTATGCTATTCATGGTATCCATATAAAGATTATGTTTCATTTTTACTCTTTTTGGAATATAATACCAGATTTTTTAGCTTCCATTTCACCATTATGTTTCATTTCGTACTAACGTCCTATAGCGGTTAGGCCTCCTGAACAGAAAAGCAATGCCAACTAACACGTGTCAGCTTGATTGAAATAGTAATAACTAACTAAACCCAAATACTAAAAGCAGCAATAGAAATACAAAACGACACTGTAAAACTATCCAATCACATGAGCAATGTGATATGTTCAATCAATACTCGGAGCTAGAAGTACAAAACGACACTATAAAACTATCCAATCACATGAGCAATGTGATATGTTCAATCAATATTCGGAGCTAATTTAATGCAATCAATCATTATTGATAAGACAAAACTTGAAGAATAAACAACGGAAAAAACCATATTTTCTCTCAATTTCTTATTGTGTTTAATTTGATTTTAGTTAATCTTTGTATAATAACAAGAAATCTAAATTGGAGTTGGATCTAATAATCAAAACGATTACACTCCTTTTAACTTATACTTAAAAGGAATGTAAATGTACTTATATTTAAAAGGAATGCAAATGTACAAAAATTTAGTAAAAGGTTTCGAGACTAGGTAATGGCAGAAAAGGAAAATTTATCTTTAAAAAATGTAGCATAACACTTGTTGAGCAACAAAATAAAACTTATGAGGATTGATTAGATTGAATAAAACTTATTAAACTACAAAAGTTATTGAAGAAGTTTTAACAATTACAAGATTCATAACATAACTTTAACCAATCAAATTAATCTTACTTAACAACTTTAAAAATAAATTTTTACCATTTCGTATTACATAAAAAAAAATAGAATATATTTGGATTATATCCATTCAAATGATGAGGTTTTTAAGTGGAATTATAATCACACGGTAGATACCACCAAACTTATCCCTATTCAAGAAATTATAAATATTAGCATTTAAATGTTAAAGTTTTCTCTTTCCTATTTTTCTATTTTTTCCTTTTAATATATATTAAATATTTGAACAGATGATGGTAATAATTAATTTTTTTTAAATAAACAACAAATTACACTTGAGAGTAATATTATCATTTGAGCTACAAACTTATATATTCATTTTTTTTTTATCACACTCCATCAACCAAAAATGAGAATAAATATTTTTAAGAAATACATATTCTATTCACTCTTATTAAATTCCTAAGGAATAATTATTCTATTCACTCTAATTTAGCTAGTAAAAGACCTTGGGTAAATTACACTCATGATCTTTCAACTTTTCTTTTACTTTCATTATGGTTTGCAAACTTTAAAACAGGATATATTATGGTTCCTGAACTTTAAACTTTACTAAAATTATGACTCTTTAATCATTGGCCAAATCAAAATGACCAATGGTGCTATCAAAATGAAAATGCTAAGATTTAAAATTGTTTAGAACCATATGTTATGTACAACCATTATTTCGATTTTTCAAATCACAATTTTCAGAGTTTTTTCTCTTTAAACAACTATTTTTCTCTCATAACCTAATAGAGATGGAAACGAATATTGTATCCGCGGGTACCCGACAATGTCCGATCCTAATGAAATTACATGTACTCTCTATAAAAGGGTATGAGATCAATAAAATTAGCTGTGGCGGGTATGAGAATACCCGGTACCCAATACCGTCATATATTTGCCTATTTATTTTTAGTGTAATTTAATTTCTTGATAATTGGAGTGATTTAGAATTTAGAATTTGGAATATTTAAACAGAAAGTTTTCTCTCCTACTAATATAGTTGAAAATAATAATTACGTAGTTTATTTAAAATAAAGTGAATAACATTATGGGCCTTTTGTTTCCAAAACATTATGGGCCTTAAACTCTCATCTTATCTCCATTATCAAAATAAATTTAAAAAGGACAATACTTAGGGACTTGACTGCTAAAAAGTAGTAAACTTATTAAGGACCTAACATATTCAAGTCTTTATTATGATATGATAAGGTTGTTTTTCCCTCATTTTTTTTTTTTGTCTAGTTCATATCTTCAAATTTGAATCTCGGGTTGTTTTTAATCTCTAAAAGCGAATTGTGAAGGCGCGAAGCTTGATAGATTACATTACAGGTGTGGATTTTGTGTTTTTCTGATCTCGGTTCTTGTTTTCTGTTTTTATTTGATTATTTGATTGTTCTAAGCGTGATGCTTAATTCTTATCCTTAATTACAGTCTTTCAAATTAGCTATTGATGACAGCACTCGTAAGATTATGGGTTGGGTTGCCTCTTTGCAATTGCAGGTTTATTAGTTGAAATTTGACGTTAATTTCCTTCCATTGTAGAGTAATGTTGGCAACAGGAGTTGCAACTTCTCCTTTGAATTGTCTGCTTCCAAAACCCTCTGCAGTGGCTACTTCAGCTAATCTGAGTTTTGATTTTGGCACCAATTTGTGTAAAGAATCAAACACCTTTAGAACTGGAAGATGCAATTTGTTTCTTGCTAAGAAATTCTCAAAATTGAGTGCTGGTGTTGTTGATTCAAAATGGGATTCAACCTCAGAAATAGTCCAAGGAGTTTGGGAAGAACCCGACGATGGAAGTGGAAGTGATTCTGATGAAGAAGATAAAGAATTAGAAGAAAATGACTTGGATTATGAGAGTGATTGGGAGGAAGAAACAAAGACTGCATCTGCTACTAGGAAACTTAAAAATTCTGCATCAGAGAGTAACGAAGAGGATCTTGTTAAAGGTATCCTTTTCTTTCTTTATTCCTTTTTGTATTTTTTTTTTCTTTTCTAGTTTGTTCCTTCAATTGATCATCCTAAAACAATAGGGAAAAGAATGTCAAATATATGTTTAAAAGTAACTAGATGGTCTTTGCTATTATGCAGTCATTAGCGCAAGCATAAAGATTCTGATGAATGCTCATAGCTAGAAGAAATTATCATTTAACTTTTTGAAGCATTACTGAACCCTGTTAAAAAGCTTTTATTAGCTCATTATCTAGGGTTATGTGATTTGGGATTCCATATAATATGCTTATGCTTTTATGAAGAAGGAAGTGAAGTAATTCATCATGAGAATGGACAGTGATAGTTTTGATTAACTGGAAAAGACAGGAAAGCCTCTTTTCTTTTTACATTGTCATCAATTTGTGTTTCTATCCATGAACCTGATAACAAATATATGAATAATTTACTTATGTTGAATAATAGAACGGGAAACTATGAATTCAGACTATTGATTAGATTAAACATTATTACTTAGAGTGGAAAAAAAGACTAATTAAAAAACATAGCATTCATCAGCACAAATTGCTAGATCGGTTATGATGCTCTTACTTTAGGAAGGTGATACCGGAGAGGTAGGTTGAACTCCACTTTTTTTCTTTTGGTATAACCTTGCTTTCCAAGAGAAACGACGTACTAGAATGATCTAGTTTTTCTTAGCTTTTGACATTGAATTGGACTGACACCTCACAGTTCTTGCTGTTAGCTCTTTTCACTTATATTAGGTTTTTCATAATTTTATCTATTTTATTCCATGCAGAGATTGAACAGCTTTTAGGACCAGAAGAAAGAGCAATTTTACAACAAAATGCAACTTATAACATGGGCAAATTATCAACAGTGAGTTTGATAACTTTGAGCATCCTGTTTCTCTGCAATAGGAAATCTCCTTTCCATCAGTGGGAGTAGTAAAAGGATTATTCCTGCTAGATATATGATCATTGTGCAGTTTTACTGACAGGGGTACACACCACAATTTGAGTTGCCATTGACTTGATCTTATTCACCGCAAAAGATGCATAATGCATGCAATTTTTCCATTTATTGAAGTTCTTTTCTTTTTTATCCATGTTCTTTTGCCTTCATTAGGATAAATGGAAACCACTCCAGACCCTAGCGCTATCAGGGCAGATACGCTTTATGGACACTCTCCTAGAAGAAGGACTCGATATTGACAGTGTTGATAAGGTGAATCTCATCAGGTGGTATTATTTCTTTTATTTGGCGAGTCTTTTACCTTAAGGAAAATTAATAAGTTGAAATGGTCAAATAGGATGGTTTCACTGCTCTTCATAAGGCAATTATGGGCAGAAAGGACTCTGTGATTACTCATCTTCTAAGGAAAGGTGCAAGCCCTCACATCACAGATAGGGTGAGGACAAAATTTGCAATATCACAAGCTTTCTTCTTTGTCGCCGTCTTCTCATTTTTATTGTTACAAGAGATTCCAATGTATCTAATTATTGAATAATCGAAATAACAGGATGGTGCTAGCCCTTTGCATCATGCAGTTCAAGTTGGTGCGTTGCAAATTGTGAAGTTATTGATCAAATGCAAGGCTGATGTCAATGTTGCAGATAATGTAAGTATAGATTTTAAAAAACTGTTCAAACTGTCTATGTTCGGCTGATATCTGGAGCCTCATAACATTTTTCCTATTTTTCATCCAGGAAGGCTGGACTCCGCTGCATGTTGCACTGCAAACTAGAAATAGACATATAGTTAAAGTTCTGTTAGTGAATGACGCAGATAAAAACAGAAGAAATAAGGTAAATGTCTATAGTTGTACTTCACCATGGAGTTCCTGTTTGCGAAACTTATATTGTTGACTCATCATATTCAGGATGGAATGACACCGTTGGATCTTTGCTTATGTTATGGCAAAGACTTCAACACGTATGACCTAGCAAAGTTAGTGAAAGTCGTGCCGGCTAACAGAGATTTTTGATGGGCTTGGGCATTCTACAACTTTGATTTAATAGATGTGTAGCCAAAAGATTGTTTGAAGCCACATCTAGTGTTTTGAGGTGCAAGAAATAATCTTGGACCGAGCTGTCTCAGAATGCATCTCGCAAATTGTGAGTACTTTGATCCATAAATCTCTGTGCAATACTGGAACCTGTTTGTTAGACTCTTGGGAGCTAAATATAGGCAATTTGGCATTTGCGCACTCTGCCCACTCTCAAACTTTTCTTGTCAAATGATAAATATTGCAATCACAAGTGATGGTATGTGTAATCAGCAGTAAGCCAGTCGTGTTGACGTTTGCAAGGTTAAACTTCCCTACAACAATTGCACCTAATTAGGTTGGAAGAACAAGTCCTAGTGTATACGGACGTAGCATAGTGTCACGGGCATTCCAGAACAAAGGAGTAGATTAGAGTTTCAGTGGTCTCAGATCAAACACTTACTTGAATATCCCCCTTTAGTTTATTTTATCTAATTGATATTGTATAAAAGTTGTACCCTGTTATGCTTGAGAGAAAAATATTTTGCAATTTCTTTGCCTCTCAATTTGGTAGACAAAGACTGGTTTATTTTTCCATAAACATTCTTTTTAGGGTCGCATAATCATAGTTGGCATGAAGTATGCACCAAACATAATGGTTCCGGATTTAATAGAATGCAGTGAAATAAAATTTAATAGAATGCAGTGAAATAAAATTAATAAGAACTTCTGAGTCTTATGCTGAAAGAAAACATTTTTGTGCATCCTAAAACAGTATCTGTTAACATGCTAAGTTGCTTATGAATATGCAGCTGATACTGTAACTGTTCTCAAGCTGATATTTCTTGGAATTCCTTAGGTAAGATCCTCAGCCAACCAACCTCCACTTTCTGGTCCTGAAGTAATTTGATGAACTACAGAAACAACCAGTTAGACAGTTTGAAACTGCATATCCAGTGTAAAAAAATGATTGTGCAGTACTCATATTTTCAGGGAACTAGCCTGAGATAATCCTGCAAGTGCAAGCTGAGGCAACTAGCCACATGCTTGACATGGACGATATAGACCCGCCTTTGGGTGCAATTCCAATGATAGGACTAGTTAATGCTACATGTCTTCTTTATCCTTCAACCCACCCAGAACCTAACATACAAACAATTGAAAGAAAGAATCCAATTCTCATTCTTTGCAGTAGTGAGATTCCACCTTCTTTTCGTGTGAGCCTCTGAAGACGGGGAATGATGATTCGATCATATATAGGAATCAAAATTCTAGTGGCTAGCTAGCATAGTCAAGCTGAAGAGCTTGCAGAACTGCATAAGTCTGTTGTCGAGTCAATGACATATAGAATATGATGGTCAATATCCATATCGGAATTATTCTAACCCAGCATTTCACTTCTTCAACTTGTTGAATGCTCCAAATCACCAACACCCCCTAATGAAAAATTCATAGAATGATCATTCTTTTATATATAATTAACATTAGCAAATGATCAGTAAAAGCAAATTAAAGAGTAGTTACCAAGAAAGAGCCATCAGAACCGAAACACAGAGACTTGAAGCGTCCAAATATGTATCAAAGAGAAAGGCACCAAGCAAAGTTGCTAAATTTGCAGTCCCATTGAAGATGTTAACAACAATGGCGGTGGATTTTAGGATATTTATGTTGAATACTGTAGTCAGATGAGATATTTGCCCACTGAACTTGTCCAAAAAGGTTGATTATCCCCATGAACTTTCAAAGTGTCCCGATAGCCTATCAACTTGCATTAAATGTTCACTTAACTCCCTAAACTTGCGTAAAATGTAGTTAATTGATTACTCGGTTGCAAGAAAATAAATTAAATGTGGAAAATGTATTTCACGTGTCTTGAAAAAAAGTAAAACGACCAAGATCGGGATATGCAGTTCTAATATTAGAGAAGACAAGTTTTATAGTCGAGTAAGTAATAACTCCCTTTTTAATCTATTTTTGAATTATTATGTAATACATTCTAAGATGTGTGATGTGTAGAATACATATTCTGCATTTAACTTACTTTTTTGCAACCGATTGATTAATTGATTACATTTTACGCAAGTTCAAAGTACTAACTAAACATTTTATGCAAGTTAAAGGGATTATCAGAATATTCTGAAAGTTCAGGGGTCAATCAAGCTTTTCGGATGTATTAAGTCGGATGATGAATACATAAATAGGTTTTGTTATTTACCGCCCCCAAATTACTTATCACCGCTCTTTTTTTGGACATTTTTGTCATTTTCATTTTCCATTCAAAAACATAATATCATCTCTTTCGAACCAAAAATTGGATTTCTGAAAAATGGACCGAGAAAGTCGAGGAAATCGAATAACTACAGTTCCTATTTACACTAATTGAAATTCGTCTCCAAAAACTAACCAATCCAATCAGTTAATAAAAAAAAATCATCCAAATTGGCCTAAACGGGTGATTCACACCACCTGGCCTAGGCAGAAACAAGTGGATCATCCTTTTCTACCTAGGCAGAAACGGGTAGTTCATCCGTTTCTGCCTAGGTCAGGTGGTGTGAATCACCCGTTTAGCATATATTCAACGAGTTTTGTCTCCGAATTCGGAGACGAAACTCGTGTTTTCGATTCGATTTTCAAATAAAAATACTTATCCGAGGAATCATTAGTCTTTTTCCCCTACCGTGTTTAAGTCCCATGAATGTTGTTCGGGTTTTTGAAATTTAAGAGAACTTCAGTTTTTGAGTTTAAAAAATAACAAGGGTAAAAGTGTCCAAGAGGGGATGGTGATAAGTAATTTGGGGACAGTGAATGACAATCCATTACATAAATCTGTGTACTCCGATTCAAGAGGATCAAGTCAGCCTTAGAGACGCGCCCGAGGATCCGGGAGGTGCGAAAACACAAGGGGAGACACTGTGGGAACAAAATGGAGCAGGTTGAACATTTTTAGGCCCGTGGGTAGCCGACTCACAGGCCCAATTAATTAAAACATGGGAAAATTACACAGAAATTCCTTTTGTATCCTTAGGTTATGTTTTGGTTATTTACTAGATGGATTCGCCTAGGGGATGAATAATGCGATCATGTTTTTTTTTAGATCTTGTATTGACTGTATTCTATATTTATAGGGGGTTTTTATTTCTACTTACATTCTTACTTATATTCTTTTTTTTTTTTTTGTGCTTAATATATTCTTTTCTTTTAATGGGATGAAATATGTTTTCCATAAATAAAAGTAAATAATAAATATAAGCGGTCTCCTCCATCAAAGTGACGAATCGGCTTTGGGCTTTCCGGGACCGGCTGGAGCATGATGGATTTTTTGTAGAGAAATTTACATAGAAGTTCATTTTCGAAAAACTATTTACACCTATGTTAAGTCATAATTTTGAATTTTATGAAACTAATAAAATTATTATTTTTAAAGATTAAAGTTTATAAATTAAGGGTTTAGAATATATTGTTAAGAGTTTGAGATTTATGAATTGGGGTTTAAACTTTTTAAATTAGGTATAAAAACATATTTTATTTAGTATATATAGAAAAAAATAACATATTGAGAATTAAATTTTATGATATGGTTTAATTATAATTTTGTAGTTAATTATGATATTCATGGAAAAAGCTCTTTTTTGTAATACTCGTGGATTCTGCTTTCTCTTTCCCTATCGCTTTGACACATGCTTTTATGGCTGAACTTCGTGCAGTTATTTTTTCCATTAGAGAAAGGGTTGGTATAGGTATTAGATAGGTATATGTATTAGATATTGCACCACTGACTTAATGTCTGGTAGAATTACATCTTGACGTTTCAAGAAGGTACTAAAATATAAATAAGTCCAAACGTTGTGTGATTATTATTAGTAGAAAATTCTAGCCTTAAAATCTAGAAGTGATAATAAATAATTTATTATAAATATTTATGTTGCTATGAAAATTTGTAGTCTAGAAATAGTATATCTACCGACTTTGTCTTGTATATATATATATATATATATATGCTTGTTGGGTTGTTTGTGTATGTGAGGTAATTGTGAGTGAGTAAGCAGTATGCGTATAAAAAATAAAATACAGTGATTGTGGGATGTGTCCGAGTGAGTATTGTGTAATAAATAAGTTCTCATTATCCTAAAATATATTATTTTATTTCTTAATTCATACCTAATGACCAAAAAATCATTACTTTATATATAATTTATTTTAATTATAAATATTATCATAAAACTATATAAATAACTACATTTTAAATAATTAAATTATTTTTAAATTAAAAAAACTTAAACAATGTTACTTCAAAAAGTGACAGCATTGTTTGAAAAATTCAAATACTCGCCATCACTCTAACATATGACATTTTTTAAAAGTTGATAAAATCACTAGAGCATCTCCAAAAGACTCTTAGTGCACTCTCTAAAAATAATATAAAGATCGTGAGTAGTCTCGAGACCTAATTCTCTCTCTTCGTCTCTTTCGCGTGAACAGAGGAGGGTTTTCCATTTCATCGCTCCGTGCCGTCTATCTTCTCTTCGCCGCGTATTCCGTTTTCGTGGTGTATTCCGTTCGTCCTTCGCGGATCTCCTTCTCGGTTCTGTCGTCTTCGCGGATCTGTCGTCCTTTCGCACGGATCTGTTTTTTCCATCGCGGATCTCCGCCGTCCGCTCCTCCATCTGTTCTGCTTTCGTGCCGTCGTCGGACCGCTCTCCGTCGTCTGCCGCCGGCCTTGCCCTGCTGCTGGTGTTTTCAGACCTATAATGTTTTTGGCTTGTTGTGCAGTAACTAATAATCTCTTAATATATTAAAGAAGAGGAAAATATCTTAATTAACTCATGAATTAAAAGAATTGTTGGTGGAGATATCTAATTGGTGAATTAAAAGTATTGTTGGTGGAGATATCTAATTGGTGATTTGCACTGTGCCACCGTTATTCCTTTTCTTCACTACGGATTCACCTGCCGTCGGTGTTTGCGGATCTGTGTTTTCAAAATTTTGTTTGGTTTGACAGTTTCTGTTTTTTTGGGTTTGTGAGGCTAGTTGTTTGGTCGGTTCTAGTTGATCTGATGGAGATGGATTGTTCCATTGCTCATCTTTTTTCTAGATCCTCTTTTTTGAAAAATGTCTTGTCTGGATCTAGTAATGATGCGATTTGTCCTCCTTCGGGATCAGGGCCCTCTGCTGGACCTAGGTCCTATGCGGCTACACTTGTTGGTAATGTTACTTCTGTGGCTTTTTCTCCGGATGTTCCTCCCCCTGTGGATCGATCTTTTATATCCGAAGAAGGCGGTTTTAAAGCTGTCAAAATACAACAAGATATTTACAATGAAAAGCTCAACCTTTGTAAACATTCTATTATCGGCCGTATCACTCTTGCTAAAGGGGAATCTCCTTGGAAGCAGTCGGACTTGAAGGCCAAACTTTCAGCTATTTGGGGTTGTTCTCCTAATTGGAAATTGATCTCTCTGGGTAGAGGTTTTTACCACATCATTTTTTCGTCCGCAGAGACTCTCCAATCTGTTTGGAGTCGTGGCGCCATTGCTCTTAGACCGGGGATTATGCGCTTCATTCCTTGGAGCCCGGGATTTAACCCGGACTCTCACAAATCCACTTCTGCTCAGGTTTGGGTCCGCTTCTACAATCTTCCTTGGGAATTCTGGGATAAGCGGATCATGGCAAGCATTGCAAGAGCCATTGGGGTGCCCCTTCATTTTGATAAGAATATTGTGGAGGGTGAAATGGGTCACTATGCTCGTATCTTGATTGATGTGGAGCTTTCTAAGGAAATTCAATACAAGCTACGGGTGGATACTGACACCTCAATGCATTGGATTACTCTCGAATATGAAAGACTTCCGAACTTATGCTCCATTTGCCATTCCATTGGTCATTCTGCTGGAGCTTGTAGGAGAAACCTTCGCCGTGAAGAGCATGTTGAACTTAAGCAAAGAAATGGGAAGCAAAAGATGGGATCTCCTGAGCCCCGAGGTAGGTCTGTTACTCGGATTTGGAAACAGAAGCTAGGAGTTGATATTGGTGAATCCTCTAAAAAGGCGACTACCAATGGAGAGTCTGACAAACCTAATAACTGTGATTTGCAGATGGTACTTCATAGTTCTGTCATGATTAGTGAGTCAGTTCTTGACTCTGATTCTGGCACGGCCCCCGCCTCACCTACTCTTGGTTTTCCATCTTCTCAACTTGATAAAAAAAACTGGGAGTCTTGGGTTGGCATCATCCCAATTCTCAGGTTTCTGAAATTCCTAATTTACAAATCATTGAGCATTCAGGAAACGGGGACAGTTTGCAGGTGGTTAATGATTCAGAGGAAAAGACTTGGTCCAAAGTTCAAAAAAGGAAGAAGCAAAAAGAAAATAGCATTCCCCTTGAGATCAGTGGTAAACGACATAGCAAGCCGCCCGTGCGGTTTCAATGATTGTGTTATATTGAAATTGTAGGGGCATCGGTAATGATAGCACTCAACGAGCCCTGAAACTTCTGTGCCTACAACATCGTCCTGATTTTTTGTGTCTTGCAGAACCTCTTGTTTGTTTTAGTGACATTGATGATAGGTTTTGGAGATCTCTGAGTCTTTCTCTCTTTGCTTGGAATGATAAGGATTCGCCGACTCTTTGGCTTCTTACTAGGGATGCTTCTTCTCTTTCTCTTCATTCTTCTCATGCACAATATGTTACTGTTCAACACCAGCTGGGCGATAAATCTTTTTTGCTCTCTTTTGTCTATGGTAGTAACCTGGCTTCAGATAGAAGGGAGTTGTGGTCTACTCTTTATAGTTGCGCCTTTCCAAATAATAATTGGTTGGTGTTTGGGGATTTCAATGTTATTACTGGCTCTTATGAGAAGTTTGGTTCCCCTCCTACTGCTGGATCCTGCAGGGAATTCAGGAATTTTATTGATGATTGTGATCTTATTGATGTTGATACTTTGGGTCAGAGGTTTACTTGGTCCAATGGTCGACATGGGACGGCTCTGTAGGAAAATAGACAAGCCTAGGCATAGCGGAATAATAAAATTTTATCTATTTTATCTATTTCCCTTTTCCAAGATCTGTTAATCGTTATTTCATATAAAGAGGGATAGAAAGTAATACCTTTATTGAAGAACTATCTACCATTGCAAACGAAGTGCCCACAATTTGTTATTATCAACTCGTGAACCACGAACATTTGATTCAACACAAAAACAAAAGCTAATCAGTAATCAACCCTTAATGAATAGCAATCGCAATGATTGCCTCTAACAGAAATCGATACGAGATCAAAGAGGGAGTAAGAAATAAAGTAAATTAGTCGAGACGACGAAGGAACAATTCCTTCTCCTCCTGTATAGTGTGTTGGCCGAAATTCTGAGGTTAGGGGTCTATTTATAGACTTCCAAAACCCTAATCCCAGTTGTGTTAGGAATTTAATTAATTGGAATCTTATTCTGAATAGGATTCCTAATTAGATAATTAAATAAACACTTTAATATTATCTAAACAATAACTAATTATATTTAGATAATTATTATTAATCAAATTAATAATTAATTAATGTTAGGGATAATTAATTAGAGTTTTAATTGCATAAAACATCCAATTAATATTATCAGATAATTCTTTAGTTTAATTTATAATCATAATCTAATTACAATTATTAAACTAAATTAATATCCCTAACTAATATATAAATTTCGGCCCATGTGTCTATGTCCCGCTAATTACGTTTTTGTCCTCCGATTCCAAGTCCCATATGCGACCCATTAGGTTCTTTATTCCCACTAGCCGTATATATCCTTTGAAATTATTCATCATGATTAATTCCAACATATATATAACGGAATACCGTCGCGAGCTGTTACTAGCAGAACCTATGATATTCCCCCAGAGCAATTAAGAAGTCAGGTTGATAACTAACGTTAACCTTTCTGTATTAGGTACAGTATAATACGATCCTTCATCAACTATATCCAGTCGCTCAATTCCTTATAACCATGGAATGTGTCAAGGTTACATATAACGAAGAGTCCGGTTTTACTTGTACAGGTTGAATTCACTCTGAAAAGATAAGTTAAGTAAAATGTTCATTTCTACTCTTAACTGTATCACCTTGCAAGGATTTCAGTCAATTCACCACAAGCGGCCATTTGGATATATCTCCCACTTATCGGGAGTGAAGAATGCTCAATCTGACATTAACTATTCTGCAATTACTTTGTGTGATACCCAACCCTGCTCTCACACACCCTAGGCTCTCACCTATTGGATCGTGCTCGCACAGAATCAAAGTATCAGACTCCATAATCCAGAATCACTAATTAACGAATGTTTGAGTCTGAGGATTAGTTATACCTACTAATACCAATGAGATGAACAGTTGACACATTAGATAAATCAATCCATTCTGTTATCTCAAGTCGGGTCCCAATCCTAATGAACTCCTTCACCGGATCCATGTAACTGTCTAGATATCCGAATATCTAAAGCTTGTGAGATCAGCTTTCTGTCTCGACAGAAAACACTGTTACATTCAAGTCTCAACAGTAATATGCCAACCCCTATAACATATTACTTGACTTGGGTTTACTTTAAGCTTATTGGTCTATTATAAAGTACAGTTTCACTTCATACTTGTATGAACACTTTATAACTACTTAAATAAACTTAGGGTTACTTTCTTTATGAAAGATTCTTGCCTTTATATATAGTTATATTTTAATGCTATATATCTGATTAAACAAATGATCAAATAAACAATTTATTTATTAATATTAATATCCTAAAACAATTGTCTTTAGGACACTAAACTCCAACATTCTCCCACTTGGACTAAAGCCAATTGTTCCTAAAACTAATACCAGAAGAACTAAGATGTCTATCGTGAGCTCTTTGTGGTAATAGCTTGGTCAACGGATCTGCAACGTTGTCCTCAGAGGGCAACTTTTCTATTCTCACATCTCCTTTGGCTATGATCTCCCTAATGAGATGATATCGCTTGAGATAATGTTTGGATGCATTATGAGACCGTGGTTCCTTTGCTTGTGCAATGGCTCCATTGTTATCACAGTACAGAGTAATAGGATTCACAATGTCAGGTACCACTCCTAGTTCTGTTATGAACTTCCTAATCCAAACAGCCTCCTTTGCCGCTTCTGCAGCTGCGATGTACTCTGATTCAGTTGACGAGAAAGCAACACTTCCTTGCTTGGAACTCTTCCAACTAACTGAACCTCCATTCAGGATAAACTGGTATCCTGATTGGGATCTATAATCATTTTCATCAATTAGATGACTAGCATCTGAATATCCTTCAATTTTCAATTCTCCTTGTCCATATATGAGGAACATGTCTTTAGTTCTTCTAAGATACTTAAGAATGTTCTTGACAGCAATCCAGTGATCAAATCCTGGATTCCCTTGATATCGGCTCGTCATACTCAATGTGAACGCCACATCAGGTCTAGTGCAAAGCATAGCATACATGATCGAACCAACCGCGCTGGAGTAAGGAATTACAGCCATGCGATTCTTATCACTGTCCGTTTTAGGACATTGACTATTTGATAACTTGACACCATGGACCATTGGTAAGTTACCTCTTTTCGATTCATGCATGTCAAAACGCTTTAGGACTTTGTCAATATATGTAGACTAGGATAGTCCGAGCAGTCTCTTTGATCTATCCCGATAGATCTTAATCCCTAAGATGTAGGCTGCTTCTCCCAAGTCTTTCATGGAGAAATTACTCGATAACCAAACTTTTACTGTTTGCAACATTGCAACATCGTTTCCCACAAGTAGTATATCATCAACATATAGTACTAAGAAAACGACTGAGCTCCCACTTGTCTTCTTGTAAACACAAGCCTCTTCTGAGTTTTGTTCGAAACCAAATTGTTTTATGGTTTCATCAAAACGTTTGTTCCAGCTTCTAGATGCTTGCTTGAGTCCATAAATGGACCTTTGAAGTTTGCAAACCTTGGTTGCATTTTTCGACGTGAAACCTTCATGTTGCATCATGTATACATCCTCAAGTAGGTTTCCATTTAGGAAAGCTGTTTTCACATCCATTTGCCAAATCTCATAATCAAAATGAGCGGCAATTGCAAGCAATATTCTGATGGATTTGAACATGGCTACTGGAGAGAAAGTCTCGTCATAGTCAACACCTTGCCTTTGACGATATCCTTTCGCTACTAACCTAGCTTTGTAAGTACTAACCTTTCCATCCATGTCTGTCTTCTTCTTGAAGATCCACCTGCACCCAATGGGTTTTATCCCTTCGGGTGGATCAACCAAAGTCCACACTTGGTTAGTATACATGGAGTCCATTTCAGAATTCATGGCTTCAAGCCATGCTTTAGATTCTGTACTAGTAAGAGCTTCTTCGTAGGTTTCGAGTTCATCGTCTAACACGGGAACCAGTTCGTCATCTCCCACTAGAAAACCATATCTTACTGGGAGTTCATGAATTCTTTGAGACCTACGAGTGGGATATGACACTTGTGTTTCATCTAGTGAAACGGGATCGGGTTCAACTTCTTCCGCGTTTTCAACATGTGATTCCTCTTGAACTTCCTCAAGTTCAATCACGCTTCCATTCTATGTTTCTTCCAGAAACTCTTTCTCTAGAAACACCGCATGTTTGGATACTATTACCTTTTGGTCATCTGGATGATAAAAGTAATATCCCATAGTTTCCTTTGGGTATCCAATGAAGAAACACTTGTCAGATTTGGGATCTAATTTATCTGACACAATACGTTTGACGTATGCTGAACATCCCCATATTCTCATAAAAGAGAAGATGGGTTTTCTACCAACGAACAGTTCGAATGGTGTGGAACTGGCGGATTTGGTTGGAACTCGGTTTAAGGTAAATAGGGCAGTTTCTAAGGCATAGCCTCCGAATGATTTTGGAAGAGAAGTGGTGCTCATCATGGATCGTACCATATCTAGTAAGGTGCGATTTCTCCTTTCTGATACACCATTGTGTTGTGGTGTATAAGGAGGTGTCCATTATGAGCATATTCCACATTCATTTAGATAACTCATAAATTCTTCAGAAAGATATTCTCCACCTCGATCAGATCGAAGTATCTTGATAGTCTTTCCTGTTTGATTCTCAACTTCATTCTTAAAGCATTTGAATTTATCAAAAGCTTCTGACTTGTGCTTCATCAAATAGATATAACCATATCTGGATCATATACATCTGAATGTATTAATCCTAGAGTGTCTAATACACGCTGACCTTTATTGCTAAAGGGTGTCTTTGTCATTTTTCCTTTTAAACATGACTCACATGTTCCCATTGATTCACACTCAATTGAGTTTATAAGCCCATCTTGATGTAGCTTAAGCATGCATCTCTGGTTTATATGGCCTAAACGACAATGCCATAAGTAAGTTGAATTATCTAATCTAAGTCTTTTGGTATCAATTGTGAAAGCAGAAACTTTATCATTCAGAATATAAATCCCATTCAATGATATTCCTGAAAAATGGAAAACTTTGTTTCTATAAAATTCGCAATTATTGTTCTTAATTGAAACATGAAAGCCATCTTCTACTAGACAGCTAATGGAAATAATGTTACGAGACATATCTGGAACATACAAACAGTTCCTTAACACTACTACGAGTCCTGATGGTAGATGTAGATCATAGTTTCCAATTGCGAGTGCGGCAACCCTTGCACCATTTCCAACTCGCAAGTTTATGTCCCCTTTCTTCAATTCCCTAGTCTGCTTTAGTTCCTGCATATTCATACAAATATGAGATCCACACCCGGTATCTAATACCCAAGATTCAGACTGCGAAATTGAGTTAATTTCAATATAGAACATACCAGAAGTTGAAGCACCGTCCTTTCCCTTCTTGAGAGAATCTAGGTACTCCTTGCAATTTCTCCTCCAATGCCCATCTTTACCACAGAAGTGGCATTCCCCTTTGGGCTTCTTGACTTGCTTTCCTTTGGCCTGGGCTGACTTGCCTCCCTTGTTCTTCTTGGGATATTTAGGATTGGGAAAATTCCCTTTCCTCTTCTTTGATCCCTCAATCACAAGAGCGGGTACCACCTTATCTTTCTTCAGGTTGGGCTCAACAGTCTTGAGCATATTGGCAAGCTCTTCAAGAGAGGTATGTAAGTCATTCATTTGGTAGTTCATGGTGAACTGTGAATAACTATCCGGGAGGGATTGAAGAAGTAAGTATACACTTAGTTCATGATCCATCGCAAAGCCAATACTTGAAAGTTTGGTGATATAGCCAATCATCTTGACACAATGTGTCATAACAGATGTGCCCTCTTGCATCCTGCAGCGAAACAACAGTTTTGATATCTCAAAACGTTCGCACCGAGTCTGTTTTCCAAACAACTCCTTTAAGTGCATGATAATAGAATAGGCATCCATCTCCTCATGTTGCCTTTGCAGATCTGGTGTCATCGATGCAAGTATGATGCATCCGGCGTGTTCATCATCAGATTTATGCTTCTGATAGGCATCAATCTCTTCAATGGGTGCATCATCGGCCGAAAGAACGAGTATCGATGTATCCAGTACATACCTTATCTTTTTGAACTTCAAAACAATTTTGAGGTTACGAAACCAGTCGGCGAAGTTTGAACCATTCAACTTGTTATCGGTAAGGATATTTCTTAGATCGGTTTTCGACATGATTGTTTTTAGAGTACGATTTGATAAAATTAACCTGAGAGTGAGAAAAGTGACGGATGTTATTCATTTGTTTAATTCACTTACAATTTAAATACGTTGGACTTTTATGTTTTAAATTGCTCCCACTATTTTACCAAATTAATAACCCTCTATATTAATTCGAAGGATATTCACAATTCCTTTAATGAGCTAGAATCCTAACTCCTGAAATTTCACCTTGAGTTTACTCAACAAGCTAGTTTCATTCATTAGGTAGATTCATGTAATCAATCACATCAAAACATGTGATTTCTAGGTTGTTGGGTTACTAACCACATTAGTAACTGATATGTGTCGTCTATCAATCCCAACCATATTGCCCATAAGGTTAGAACAACATGAGTTTACTCATCCAATTATTCTATCCTAATTTAAGCATTACCCCATATTCGTGAAAAACCAATTTTTCGATAATTCAGGTGTTACCATAAGACCCCGAGCTTGAGTTTACTCAACAACCCAAAGGCCCCCAGTACTGCCGGCTGAATTATAATATTAGGGAGGGGCAACCGATTTTAATAACTTGCTTATTTACTTAACTTTTGATTAGTGAGGGATTTTATTTAAGTCTCATAATCTAACCTAGTCTTGATTTGCTTTAGCACATATCAAACATTCATACATTCAACATTGACAATTATGGACATATCTCTAAGTTTATTCCGTTGAGCCAGAAACGGAATAAAGGGTCACCCTAGGGAAATACTAACTATTACATATTTCTCTTTGGGTCCTCCGTCTTCTCCTTGGCGCCTTGAATTACAACAATATTCTATTTCTAAGAAACTTCAATTTACTTGAAGGGATTTGGATGAGAAGAGAAATACAATAGAGAGTAAGAGAAGGCAGGACACGCAGGTCCTATTTAAATACCAAAAGACTAAATAACTATTATAGAGGGTCTAATATGTCCATAACGTCAAACATGCATAGACACAATTAAATTAAATTTAATTGGTTGATTACATAAATTATTTATGTAATATTTGAGTTAATCAAATTAACAACTTAAATTAATTTTCATCCAATTTTAATTATGCATATCCTAATTAATTCGTATAATTCATTTAATGCTTTGAATTACTTATATCAAATATTTAGGTAAAACAAACTTTTAAATAAATTGATTCTGATAATCAAAACAAAATATTATATTCTGAAATATATATATATCTATATTTAAAACGGGTCATTTAAAACACTTTTAAAAACCGGTACCAACGATCGGGCATGGCCGATTTAATCGGCCCGTCCCTTTGGCATAGCTGTTGCCGTAGGGCAGCAGCTAGCGGCCAGCCGCTGCTGCCTCAGTGGCAGCAGCGTCCGCCGCTACTGGTTGCTGCCGCAAGGCAGCAACCAGTCGTAGTAGCGGTCGGGGTCGCCGCCTTGCGACAGCGACCCCGAACAGCTATTGATATAATTTTTTTTTATTAAATATATATATATATATATATATATATAATTGTTCTAAAACAGTTTCAAAACAATTTTCAGAATATTAAAACAGTTTTATCTTTTAGATTTAATAAAACAAAACGTTTTAATTATCTAACTATAAAACCTTTAGGTTTTGTTTAAACGATTATCAACCGGAATAATCAGGAACTATGCATAATCAGTTTTAATTAACAAGTAATCAAAACTTATTTATCGTTAGATTAATTGAACTAACCGATTAATTAATTTAACCTAACAATAAATCTATTCAATCTGATTGAATAACCCTTTTATTTACATATATGAAATAACAGATTAACATAGGCTCTGATACCAATGTAGGAAAATAGACAAGCCTAGGCATAGCGGAATAATAAAATTTTATCTATTTTATCTATTTCCCATTTCCAAGATCTGTTAATCGTTATTTCATATAAAGAGGGATAGAAAGTAATACCTTTATAGAAGAACTATCTACCGTTGCAAACGAAGTGCCCACAACTTGTTATTATCAACTCGTGAACCATGAACATTTGATTCAACACAAAAACAAAAGCTAATCAGTAATCAACCCTTAATGAATAGCAATCGCAATGATTGCCTCTAACAGAAATCGATACGAGATCAAAGAAGGAGTAAGAAATAAAGTAAATTAGCCGAGACGACGACGGAACAATTCCTTCTCCTCCTGTATAGTGTGTTGGCCGAAATTCTGAGGTTAGGGGTCTATTTATAGACTTCCAAAACCCTAATCCCAGTTGTGTTAGGAATTTAATTAATTGAAATCTTATTCTAAATAGGATTCCTAATTAGATAATTAAATAAACACTTTAATATTATCTAAACAATAACTAATTATATTTAGATAATTATTATTAATCAAATTAATAATTAATTAATGTTAGGGATAATTAATTAGAGTTTTAATTGCATAAAACATCCAATTAATATTATCAGATAATTCTTTAATTTAATTTATAATCATAATCTAATTACAATTATTAAACTAAATTAATATCCCTAACTAATATATAAATTTCGGCCCATATGTCTATGTCCCGCTAATTACGTTTTCATCCTCCGATTCCAAGTCCCATATGCGACCCATTAGGTTCTTTATTGCCACTAGCCGTATATATCCTTTGAAATTATTCATCACGATTAATTCCAACATATATATAACGGAATACCGTCGTGAGCTGTTACTAGCAGAACCTATGATATTCCCCCAGAGCAATTAAGAAGTCAGGTTGATAACTGACGTTAACCTTTCTGTATTAGGTACAGTATAATACGATCCTTCATCAACTATATCCTGTCGGTCAATTCCTTATAACCATAGAATGTGTCAAGGTTACATATAACGAAGAGTCCGGTTTTACTTGTACAGGTTGAATTCACTCTGAAAAGATAAGTTAAGTGAAATGTTCATTTCTACTCTTAACTGTATCACCTTGCAAGGATTTCAGTCAATTCACCACAAGCGGCCATTTGGATATATCTCCCACTTATCGGGAGTGACGAATGCTCAATCTGACATTAACTATTCTGCAATTACTTTGTGTGATACCCAACCCTGCTCTCACACACCCTAGGCTCTCACCTATTGGATCGTGCTCGCACAGAATCAAAGTATCAGACTCCATAATCCAGAATCACTAATTAACGAATGTTTGAGTCCGAGGATTAGTTATACCTACTAATACCAATGAGATGAACAGTTGACACATTAGATAAATCAATCCATTCGGTTATCTCAAGTCGGGTCCCAATCCTAATGAACTCCTTCACCAGATCCATGTAACTGTCTAGATATCCGAATATCTAAAGCTTGTGAGATCAGCTTTCTGTCTCGATAGAAAACACTGTTACATACAAGTCTCAATAGTAATATGCCAACCCCTATAACATATTACTTGACTTGGGTTTACTTTAAGTTTATTGGTCTATTATAAAGTACAGTCTCACTTCATGCTTGTATGAACACTTTTTAACTACTTAAATAAACTTAGGGTTACTTTCTTTATGAAAGATTCTTGCCTTTATATATAGTTATATTTTAATGCTATATATCTGATTAAACAAATGATCAAATAAACAATTTATTCATTAATATTAATATCCTAAAACAATTGTCTTTAGGACACTAAACTCCAATAGGCTCATGTTGAATGTCGTCTGGATAGAGCTTTAGTGTCTGAGGGCTTTTTAGATTCTTGGGACTCTATCTCTTGCACGGCTTTGGCAAGGTATTGTTCTGATCATTGCCCGATGCTCCTTCATTGCAGAATTGGGAAACAAGGATTGCTAGATTCAGATTCCATGCAATGTGGACCACTAATGATTCTTTAAAGGGTGTAATTGCTAATCACTGGACTGCTTCCCACATCTCTCTTCCTCCTACTCAACTATTATGTCATAAACTTCGCACTCTTAGACCTATTCTCAGGGATTGGAATAAGAATGTGTTTGGCAGAGTTGATTCTAATATCCTTCTGGCTGAAGCTCATCTTGCAGATATTCAAAAGCAAATTTCTGAGCAAGGTGATACTCCAGAGTTGAGTAGTGCTGTTTCTGCCGCCTGCTCCAACCTTGATTTACAACTTCTTCGGCAGGAGATGATGTACAGAGAGCAAAGCCGTGTTAGATGGCTTAAAGAGGGGGATAGGAACACTAGTTTTTTTCCAAAGGTCTGCTAAAGTTAGAAAGACTTGGGCCGGCATTAATCATTTAAGGATCGGTGATGAGGGTCCTACTTCTGATACGGCAAGATTATCTGATCATGTTATTGAGTATTTCTCTAATCTCTTTCGTAGTTCTAGGGAGCATATTGATCTTTCTCCTATTACTGAGGTAATTCCCAACTTAGTAACTTCTTTGGAAAATGAGGATTTAATTTCTAAACCCTCTTTTGAAACTATTCAAGACACGGTCTTTTCCGTGGATCCCGACAGTGCCCCTGGTCTTGATGGTTTTGGGGGAATTTTTTACCGTTCCTTTTGGGATATTATTGGGCAGGATGTTTGCAATATGGTTCAGGCTTTCTTTGATCATGGTTGCATCCTGCCTGGTTTAAATTCTAGTATTATGGCTCTAATTCCTAAAGTTGCTGAAGCTGACAGAATTGAGAACTTTCGTCCAATTGTAATGAGTAACTTTGGTTTCAAAATCATCTCAAAAATTCTTGTTGATCGTCTTGCAGTTATTGCTGCAATGATTGTTTCTCCCAACCGATATGGTTTCCTTAAAGGTAGAAGCATTCATCAGTGCATTGCCTTAGCTTCTGAGGGAGTTAATATGCTTGACAGAAAACGTTTTGGTGGACACATGACTTTAAAAATTAATATTCGTAAGGCTTTTGATACTTTAGATTGGAACTTCCTCTTGGCTGTGCTAGATTCTTTTGGTTTTTCTCTCACTTTCAGGGATTGGATCCTTAACATTCTAGCATCTGCTCGTATTTCTGTGATGATTAATGGTTCTCCAAAGGGTTACTTTTCTTGTTCTAGAGGGGTTAGACAAGGGGATCCCCTCTCTCCTCTTCTGTTCGACATTGCTGAGGATTTTTTCTCTCATTGGCTTGCTAAAATGGTGCGGGAGGGTAGTTATTCTCCTATGTATTATTCTGGTGGAAACTCTTTTCCCTCTTATCTTCTCTTTGCTGATGACATGCTCATTTTTGGAGTGGCTTCATTGAACAACTTGTATGCACTCAAGGATTTCTTCCATCTCTATGGAAAGATCTCCGGTCAGCAGGTTAGTTGGGATAAATCTGCTGTCTTTTTTGGTTCTCAAGTGAGTCAAACAAGGAGGGCTCGTCTGGCTCACTATCTTGGCATCCGTTTGGAGTCCCTCTGTTAGACGAGGTGTCGCGGCCAAATCTCCCGGGCGGACCGGGGGGTGGACAACCTCATGGCGACGTAAGCGGTGATTGGCGCCGAAAGCAACCAATCGTGGAATCAAGCTGCTCGGCAGGGCCGGAGCTCGGAGATATGGAAGAGTCGCCACCCACGAATTGGAAAATGAACACCGATCCCTTGCGGGAGACCGGTGTGGGTTCGGGAAACTTGGGTACGAGCCGAGAAGGCTAGCTCCTTTCCGGAGAAAGGCTACTAGGCACCCCGACATCGCCCGGTTATGAACCACCGGCCTCCTACTCAGCATGTTAGGCGATAACGGACTAATCGTATACTTCTTTAAGTTTAAAATTCATTTGAAACCCTTTTCTTTCTCTTTTTGGAAACCATTTTGAGCATATGATATTGAAAAGCCACATCAGTAAAGAATCACCCATTTATGTTTATACATACACAGAGAGGGGGAAGAAAGAAGTGATTTATTTACAACCGTATTTAAATGTTATATTGTGTGTCTATTCTACATTAATTTATTTCCCCAAAACGATGTTTATTACATGGTTCGCACCTTAATCGCCGTTGGAATGATTTAGGTGCGTTTTAAAACCCCGTTTGATGAAGCTTACCCGAATCGCCGTTGGAACGACTCGAGTAATTGAAAACGTTAAAGTAAAAGCCTTTTAATAAGAAAAAGTGGTTAAACATACAAGTCAATTTTATTTTGTACAAATTCATTAAGAAAGCGATTCAAAATCTCCATTATCAACAAAGAAAACGATTTTGATTACAATGTTCGCTTAATCCGTCGTTGGAACGGACTAAGGTTTTAAAACGTGGTGTTTTGAAGACGATTTGAAATATCAACCAAAATGACTCTATTTATCTACATTAGAGATCTAAGAAAGCTCATTAGCTTAAATAATTTAATTGAAAACCCTCTTTTTGTGACTTATTTTCCCCACTTATTTAATGGACTCTCTAACTATTATAATTACATCAATAAACACATTTAGGCCCAAAAATTAAATTTTCCAAGTGAAGCCCATTTGAAACATGGACTTATAAATAACCAAAAGAAATAATATAGATATATATTTACACATTTTAGCCCAAAAGACATAAAATAAGAGTAAAAGAAAATATACTATCTAATACATATATAAGAAAGAATAATGAAAATAATATATTTATACTTTAAACATAAGAAAATAGTGAATGAAATTCATAAATAAGAAAATAGCATTTATCACTCAAAATAATTTTATTTAACAATAATTAAGATAACCTAAATATACCCCAAAACTATATATATACATAACTAATATAATCCTAATGTCAAAAAGACTATATGTTCATCCCCCAATATCTACTAATTACCTTCCAAAATGCCCAAGTAAATAACATTTAAAATAGAATTTAATGTAATTTAGATGAATAATAATAAAAAAGAAAGTAATATGTACATATACAAAAAAAATTAGAATAAAAATGGAATACCAATGTCCTAAAATAATTATATATGTTAAAGTTTTAAAACAATTTGAAAAGAATATATTACATAATTATATACTAAGGATTAAAAGTCTAAAAGTTAAGAAAAAGGGACTGAAATGGCATTTTTTACATTTTGGCAGATTTACCGACGGAAAATCCATCGGTAAACAGCATTTAGGACAGAATTGGCAAATTACAGCAGCACTCCAATATTTTCCAGATTTATTCAAAAGCTTTAAATTAAATCTAATTCAATCGTTTTGGATTTCCGAACTACCAAAGATGGATCATAGTCGAAAACGGAAGTTCCTAAAACGATGTTTTTATTTTAAAACGTTATTTGGAAACCTCTTTTAAATTAAAAAACTTATAATTACAACATTTTCGATACCCGGACTACCTTTTTATCGGATCACGGTTCGTATTGGGATATCCAAAACGAGGTTTTTATTTTAAAACAAAACCCGAGTTTTATTTAACACGAAACGAAAATTAAATAAATACATTAATTAAATAAAACGTGACAAAATAAATAAATAACTAAAGGAATAAAAACTATAGCATAAAAAAAAAAGAAGGAGAGAACAAATAAAATAAAGAGTCTAGTCCTCGGATAATACCTTTGATTCGGTATCTGACAGTCGAAGCCGATTGATTCCACGAACCGCGAGCTCCCGATATTAATAAAAATTTAGTAAAAATTGAACTTAGGAAATTTGGAATTTTTGAGAAAAAAAATATTTTTCTCAAAAAATCCACTCTCTCTCTCTAAAAATGTTTAGAGTGAGAAAGTTTTCCCCAAAAAGCCTCCTCCTTCTTTTTCCTTGGGATCCGTGCCCTTATATAGGGAAACGGGTCCCGGAACTTTGGGCGACGCCCAAATAAAATTGGGCGTCGCCCAAAGTTGTTGGGCGGCCGCCCAACATTCGTTGGGCGATCGCCCAACGGCGTTGGGCGAGCGCCCAACAATGTTGGGCGGTCGCCCAACATTCGTTGGGCGATCGCCCAATAATTGTTAGGCGAGCGCCCAACGGCGTTGGGCGAGCGCCCAACGCAACGTTGGGGCGCCCGCGCCCTACCATCGTTGGGCGTTCGCCCCACGTTCGTTGGGCGTTCGCCCGACGTGGTTGGACGCTCGCCCGACGACCTTCGGGGCGCGCCTCGCGCCGTCGGGCACGCGTACCCCGCGGCCGCCGAGCGCACGTATCACGCCGTCGGACGCTCACACATCGTGGCCGCCGAACGCGTGCTTCGCGCCACCGGGCATGCACGTCCAATGGCCCACGAGAGCGCGCACCGTGCCACCAGACCCGGGCATTATTCGGACGTCAGGGGCGTGCCACTCGCGATGCGTCCGACGGACGCCGAGCGCACGTCCCGTGCCGCCGAGCGGGCGTTCGACCATTGTCGTCCGCGTGCAGGATGCCGCTAAGCACCCGTGCCCTGCCGTTAATTTTCTTTGCTTATTATTCTTTATATTTTTTTCAAAAACTTCCAGAACCAATCGCTTCGACCGTCTTGTTTCAGGTTTTCGTCACAGGTCCTCCGACTCGGTGTCTACAGTTGCCCCTACTTTTCTATTTTGACAGTGATGTGTGTGGTTCGAAAACGTTTTTGCTAACGTAACACATGCAATGTAAAACATATAAAAGTAAAAGACACGTAACGAGTAGGAGGAAACATACCTGACCTTTGCGCTGCGCGCTCTGGCGTTGTTCTCTGACTGCATCAGACTCTGCTTCGGGCTGCACCCTAGTTTGCGATCGCGGGGATAATGGCTAAATAGCTACCCTAGTTTATGACCGCGGGGATAATGGCTAAACAGCTACCCTATTTCAAGATTACGGGGATAATGGCTAAACAGCTACCCTGATTTACGACTGTGGGGATAATGGCTAAACCGTTACCCTATTTCAAGATCGCGGGGATAATGGCTAAACAGCTACCCTATTTCAAGATCACGGGGATAATGGCTAAAAAGCTACCCTATTTCAAGATTACGGGGATAATGGCTAAACTGCTACCCTATTTCAAGATTACGGGGATAATGGCTAAACAGCTACCCTGATTTACGACTGTGGGGATAATGGCTAAACCGCTACCCTAGTCTACGATCTTAGGTAAATATGGCTCAAAAGCAACTCCGGTCTGCGACCGTGAGTCAGATGGCTCAAAAGCAACTCCGATCTGCGACCGTGAGTCAGATGGCTCAAAAGCAACTCCGGTCTGCGACCGTGAGTCAGATGGCTCAAAAGCAACTCCGGTCTGCGACCGTGAGTTAGATGGCTCAAAAGCAACTCCGGTCTGCGACCGTGAGTCAGATGGCTCAAAAGCAACTCCGGTCTGCGACCGTGAGTCAAATGGCTCAAAAGCAACTCCGGTCTGCGACCGAGAGTCAAATGGCTCAAAAGCAACTCCGGTCTGCGACCATGAGTCAAATGGCTCAAAAGCAACTCTGGTCTGCGACCGTGAGTCAGATGGCTCAAAAGCAACTCCGGTCTGCGACCGTGAGTCAGATGGCTCAAAAGCAACTCCGGTCTGCGACCGTGAGTCAAATGGCTCAAAAGCAACTCCGGTCTGCGACCGCGAGTCAGATGGCTCAAAAGCAACTCCGATCTGCGACCGCGAGTCAGGTGGCTCAAAAGCAACTCCGGTCTGCGACCGTGAGTCAAAATGGCTCAAAAGCAACCCTGGTCTCTAAATCGACCGCAGGTGTGTAGTGATGCATATAGATGGATGAATGTAGCCTAGTCTATGGATGCATGTAAACACCTATGTGTGTGTGTAGGTGACTGTGCGTGTGTTTGAATCTGCATAAGTGTGGCTTATGTGTTTTGCTTTATGCGGATGTATGGACATGTGTGTATGCAAACTATGTACATGTGGATGAAATGCTCGGATGGATTCCCTTTTCATAGGCTTGGAGGATTTTTGTAACTTCAGATCGAGAAATGATGGTTCGAGCCGTCCCCAAGGAGTGCGAGGATGATGGCGAGGTTAAGTTTGAAACCAAGGGTTGTAAGGATGAGGATTTGGTCTTGATGAGCTCATGTCAAAGGGGCTCTCGCTTTTAACCAGAGTTTGACGTATTCATTTTCTCCCTAATTTTTACCTGAGCTGCCCTTTTCGGGTTTTCAACTCAACGGGATCTCTCCGATATTCTCTATCTCTCCTTTTGCATGAACTGCCCCTAGGGGTTTTCAATTCATCTTTTCTATATCTCACTGATTTTCTCTATCTCTCCTTTTGCTTGGATCGCCTCTTTTGAGGTTTTCAATCCAACTTTTTTGTTCAATTTTTCTTCTCTTTTTCTTTCTTTCTTGATTGTGAATGATACCGGATAGCACAGGGGGCTTATATCCACGGGCCATTTCTATGCTAATCATTTGACGATGAGTTCATGCCCGATGCCTTCGTTAATGGAGAAGCTTCCGAAGTGAGATGGACGTTGATCTGATTGTAGGGCCGTGCCCCCGATTAAAGTTACCGTCTTGGCGTAGGTTAGAAGTTGATGCTAGCGTATGCCCCTGCCAATTCGAGGTGAGATTTCATGTGCGCCAAACTAGGGATACTGCCGTTGGGAGTAGCTATGGAGGAGAGACGCTTCGGTCGAAGTTTGACCCTTGAGAGGACCACATAGGAGCAGAGGAACCAGACTTCATGGAGCATGAGAGAGAGGAATAGTCTTCTTTTTTTTTAGTTTTTCTTTTTTATAGATTTTGGATTGGTTTATGGGTGTTGGGGTGATTTCAGTTGAGATGGGGTGTTTATTGATGCGGATGTTTTCATTACAAATGCAACCGTCTAGCTTAAATAAAGCACCTGGCAAAGATACATTGAATTGTTTACTACTCAGTTTATTAACCACTGTCACCAAAGCATGCCCTTTCGGGTTTTCACACTTCAGTTATTTTAACTCTCTCCTTTTACCCCGGAATTTTCAAATAAGCGCCCCGTGGGGTTTTCACTTATTGGGGTGTCCCTTATTGTTGCATAAGCCGCCCTTTGCGGATTTTCAACCTATCGGGATTTTCTTTCTTTCTTTTTTTTTATTTTTATGAGAAGGATTCCTCGGTTCCCTCGAGATTGATTAAAGTTCTGAACTTTGTTGCCGAATTCGGCTTCCCTTGACTACGCATTTGATCTTTCTTCGTTACAGTGAGCTTTTCTCGTACATTTGATTACACATTTGTTGGATAATGTCAACCGCTCTTGCCACCTTGACGCCTCTTGGCTGATCACGTCAGCTTTTGATTTATTTTCTTTTACTTCCGATTGACTTGACTTTGCCCCAGGGCCTTTTTAGCATCATTTTTTTCTTCTTCCTTTGTTTAACTTTGAGTCATCATAGGTCTAACCCTTTCGTTGATCCTGGAACAAAATACTTTATCGCTGATAGGTTAGTTGCCCCCGCCTCGTTCTAAATGGCGCACTCCTGTACTTGTGTCCCCCCTTGGGGGGAGAAATCTTTGTCGGTGCCTCAGTGTAAGTATGGCTCTGAGGGCTTGTTGCTTGCTCCATATTTTCTTTTCTTTTTCTCTCTTTTGGACTTTGTTGATTGTCGCTCAATCTTCTTCTTGGCAAAAGTCGGTGAGAACCCTTCGTTTTATGGATCTACGTCCGACTTATCATTGTAGAGTCAGGGAATCGCTTCTCATGATTTATTTTGCTTTTTTTTATTCTCTTAATTTTCTCTCTTCAGTGGTTAAGTACTGAGCAATAAGTATATTCTAGAGCTTATGTCCGTGCCATGATAGAAGCGGGAATATCTCAATTAAGTGGATATCAAATGTAAGTACGTATGTTTAGGATAAACTTGCGGAAACGAAATTTCATTGAATTCAAAAGGAGGTTAATAACATCTTGTGGAATAGAAGATAAAATAAAAGACAAGGATAAAGACTACAAGTGCAATCCTCTCTCTCATACTACTTCAGGAAGCTTCAAGTTCTCCTGCTTCATAAGCGTCCTCAATCTAGAGAACCTCTTCTTTCGTTTATCCTGATCCGTGGTAGACCTCACCGTTCAAGGAACAAGTCGAAGACTTCATCCGCTGAGAAGGATCTGGGTCACTTATCTTCCCAGCTTCGATGAGATCTTGGATTTCATGCTTCAACTTCATGCAAGTGCTTGTTTCGTGACCATATTTCTGGTGGAAGTGGCAGTAGCCCCTGCGTTTGACTAATTCAGTGGTTGGACCTCCCGTGGCTGGTAGGGGATGAAGTATATCATGCATTTGTAGACCCTTCAACACTTCTAATAAGGGTTGAGTGAAAGTGGAGAATTCCCTTCCCTCCCTTTTATACTGAGTGGGCGACGGAGGGCGAACAACCCTGGTAATCTCATGTCCCCGATGGTGTGGATCTTGTTGTGTTCGTGAAATATGGTGTGAGACTACCCTTGGTGGAGTGAATATTTGTGGATTAACTTGTGACGCAAGCTGGAACATAGGTTTCTCCATAGCAGCTTTCGGGATCTCCGCAACCAGTGACTCGCTCAGGACCTCCCTGACCAACCTTTTCAGCTCTATCTTGAATTCATCTGAAGCAAGGATATCGGGAAGAACTCGCTCGATTTCTGCTCTGAGATTGAAATCTCCTATCATCTCTTGGGAATTTTCAACCCCCTCATGCTTAGTATTCTCCGGATCATTAAGAGCACGTTTGAACTCATCAGAAAAGATGTATTTGGCTAAAGCCCCTTGCACACGGCTCTTAAGATTGTGGTTTGAATTGCTGGACTGGGCCATGAGTTGGGTTTCTAACAAGGAAAGAGAAAGGATCGGTGAGTGGAGCTTTTTAGGCATCATGAATTTTGATGATGCACGTGCGATGCGAATGCTAAAGCTATCTACTTGTGCCTCCTATAGATGGATGTATGATTTATGCATGATTCGTGGTCTGCGCTTTATTTCTTACAACATAAACACGATTTGACTGGAGCTAAACCCCTTCTTCTTTTTTCTTTTCTTTTTTTTTTTTTTTACCAGAGCCGTCGGCAGTACCTCGATCATTTGTGCTAACTTACCAGCTTGGAAGTGCCGATGTCTGAAACCATTTCGACTGTTATACACACACTAGTACGAACCCTACAAGTTAACCTTGTAATGCTTTACAAGATGTACAATGTTGAATGACGCTCGACACGACTGACACTTGTGAGATTGAGACGACCCTCATGATACGTAAAATCCCCTATGACACTAGGTAAATGAGAGTGTACCCCAATGATATCCGTGACGTGTAGATACATTGGAAGGGTAGCGATATGAGTGGTGGGAATGGCATATTTGGTACATCGATACGACTCACGATCTAAAAAGAACAACCTAAGTGATCATGCCTGAGGTGTATGTGAGGGATTGCCATCCTTGGTAGTAATGACGTACTTCGAAGATACGCGGTGTTACATGGATTGATATGATGCTCATGGTATGTCCGAGACTCAAACAGACCATGACGGAGACATGCGGGGCACTTGTCCATAGTTTACTTGGTATTGATACTGATAACAGGGAATCGTCTTTCTGGGAAACACAAGTTTCCTGAAACAGGTCGACATAGAGGATGTGTCCTAAACTAGAAGCAAGCGGGACGAGACCACCGCATATGGGGTGTGGGTCAATGGTTAGTTTAAACCCAAGACACGAATACGTAGGCATACCAACGGAACCTTGGCGTGTTATGCAGAAAGTGGTGATGCACGGGACATGCCCTAAATAGGTTAAGGCATAGGGGAGACTCGAGTGACATATGTCATGTGCGCCAATCGTCAGCTTCTCCTGGAAAGCAACTATTACGATGATGGGTATTATCTGATGGGATAACAAACACGGAATTCCTGACACTCGAGGTACGAATAGGATGCATATGTCAACGTACGAGGTACGTGCCAATTATTAACTCCTACTTGGCTCACTAGTATCTTGACATAGTGGTTTGAAACGTGGTGCGTTCAGGAAATACGATGACGTACGTGGTATGCCTTAGAGGTAGCCAAAAGGCATGATGGAAGTCCCACTTGATGTGCCCCCACGATTGACTTATACGTAACTCACGAACGATGTGATGGCTTGATTTTGGGATTTCGACCATTGTGGGGGAAATCCAACATGCTAGGTACGAGACACGAATAGGGTATGCATATGACACACGTATTATCTGACCAACTTTGGGTATAGATGAAGCACAAAGATGACTCGAGAGGTACCTTCTAACAACATTGGAGGTGTAAGCTCGACACGATACCAACACGCAGGGTGTGATTCAAGGATTAACTTAAGCTAGGGACCCAAATCCCTCGATGGATTTGCGGACATCAGTGCGTCCGGTAGAATGAGAGGTGTCCTAATCCGATCGAGGTATCAACGAGATGGAAATGAAGACTTACCTGGTGCGTGTCGAAGGTCAATTTGTTTCATAGCGCAAACCCGACGAAGATATGTTTTATGAGAATCACTAAAGATCTTACGCGGATATGTCTGACGTATTCGGTCCATCATTGATATTTGAGATACCAACGATGACACACAGGGTGGACATCCATAGTTCGACGGGAGCCTATTACTATGAGCAACTCGAGGAACAACGAGGACGCGAACCAAGACCTTGGAGGTAAGTGCCAAATGTTGGACTTAGCCGCGGTATGAACAACTCGATACTACTGATACGAGTGAGACTCAAATAGCGACACATAGGGCATGTGTCTCAGACTCGTGGATAAGGCAATTCGGAGTTTGGGGGCACATGGACAGCGGTACCAATGATGTAGGGAGAGCGTGTCGAGGATTTGACGATAGAAACAAACCGATGTTTGAGACGTACTCCAGATATGAGTGACAATTTACAGGGCGTACGTCAAGAGTTTGATAGGAACCTCATGACATGAACGACTCAGTGTGTCAAGGTATGGGCGGGATGCCCGAGATGTCCCATAGGGTACGTGCCTAAGGGTGTGACTTGGACTCGATGACATGAATCACTCTATATGACAGGTACGGGCCAAAAGTTCAATTTGAACTTGTCGATACAAATGACTCGACATTGGGGGTGTAAGCAAGATGCACGTGATGACATATATGAACTTGCCCCAGATTCGACTGGAACTCAATGACATGAGTGACTCGACATTTGACATGCGAACAAGACGTACCGAACCGCGTATGTGGGTGTGTGCCACAAGCTTAACCCTGACTGGATGGTATAAACGACTCAGTCTTTGATATGTGAGTAAGGTGCGAGGGATGACATACGGAACACGCGTCAAAGGTCGGTCCAGAATTGGATAGCCTAAGGACATATTCGTGGGCTACAAATATTATCAATGACAAGGCGACATGTGGGGCACATTTTGACAAGGCCCAACGTATGACTAAGGCACAAGCGGTGACATACGGGATATGCACCGAAAGCTGATACACGTGGCATGTCTTAGTGTGGGATATGCACCTAAGGTTTCGATCTTACAACCACGTAACTTTGGAGTATAGGTGCACGGCGCGCCAACACACGTGGCATGTCTTAGCGTGCGAAGGTCATGATGGCAACCTACGAGGTGAGGGGCATGGATAATACCACAACGTAATTTGGAATCACCTAGGCATGGTGTATAGCGTGGCGACATCCGTGGGTATGTCTTGAGATACGAAAGGGAGGTGACGACGACCTGTGAGATTATGGTTCTATTTGAGATCAAGGTACCAGTCATAATCTTGAGATGTGTTGGCTAAGGTGTAGCAACATACATGGTATGTCTTGAGGCGTAAGTAGGACGTGTGTGAGATATGTGATGAATGGTTAATTCGAGTCTCGAGGGAACCGACGTCGTGATAATTTTTTTCTCTTTTTTTTTTTGAACAACCGATATGTTGTCGGTGAAATGGCGACACACCTAGTACGTCTTGAGTTGACCATGCAGACAGTGTACAGGATTTGCCCCAAGATGCGAATGTCAGGATAAGCGGGGTATGACCACCAAACAAGCCTAACCACGATAGAGGGATACAGGATACATTACGACATATGGGATATGTCTCCGGATGATGTAAACACCACGGTGAAGGCGCATGTGACATGTCACGATGCACCAGGTACACTCTCTAATGGTATGAACAGGATGATAAAGACATGTGCGGTGTATCCCCCACAAAGTATAACATGGCGAAGACGTAGGGAATACCTAAAGGTCTAAAGGTGCTCCTCCGGACTAATATATGAGACACATCACAACATACGGGGTATGTCTTCTGTTACACGGGATATGGCTCTGGACTAGTGTATCTGATATGGAAGCTGCATATACGACCTATCGTGATGTACGACCTTGACAATACCCGAACGTACATGATGCACAGTTGTGCATCGAGCACACGTCTTGATTGGTCTATAGCTGACGTGATGGAGACGCATGGGACCTTTCACAATATGGAAGATGGGACGAGGTAAGGACGTATGGGATATGTCACGGCCCAAATGGTATGCCTTTCATCTAACGTACATAGCATGGTGAACAAGCACCTGACATGCCCTGACATATGGGGCATGCAACTCATGCCCCTCGCTTGGCACAAGGAATGAGGTGAAGATGTACAGGATGCGTTATGACACATATAGTACACCTTCTGACCGGTGTGTAATGACATGGTAGAGACACAAGGAATGGGTCATAATATACGAGGCACAACACGGAAAAGACATATGGGATATGTCACGACATAACGGGTACGCCTCTTGATCGGTGTCTGAATGATTAATGGAAGATGCATAGGGTGCGTTACGTCTCATGGAGTATGACAAAGTAAAGATGCAAGGAATACATCATCCCATGACAGGTGGGACTCACGACGGGTGGACACGTGATGATATGACGCAGCAAGGATATAGGGGATACGTCACGAGAGAACAGTACGCCTCTTGACAGGGTAAGGACATATTGGAGGTGCCGTGACATACGAGGTATGCCAAAACAAAAGCGTATGGGACATGCCATGACATAAGGGTTGTACCTTCCGACTAGTGCCTACGACACTGAAGAAACATACGAGGTACGCTACCATGCATAAGGTATGCTAAGGCAAAGACGCATAGGATACGTCACGACATAATGGACATGCCTCCTAGCTAGCATACAAATGACACGGTGAAGACGCGCGAGACGTGCCAAGGACGTATAGGATGCGTCCCAACACATAGGTATGACAAGGCAAAGACGTATGGGATACGTCACGACATAACTAGTATGCCTCCTGAATGACACGCGACGCTGGGGTCGACTCTTTCTCACTTTCCTAATAAACACGTCCTAAATCTATGAAACCTAGAATGGCTGCACGCAATGCGGTTAGCATGCAATGCTCTATATGGTATGATTGCAATGATTCGTTAAGCAGAGAACACATTATAACTTAAATCTGACTCGACTGATGTACAACAAGACATAAATCTATACAAACAAACTAATTAGCGAAAATCGTACATAATGCGTAAGTAGATCGCAATAAGAGAAAGAAAACGTTAGATAACAATCACATTCATCACATCATCTCTCTTCCATCCTTATTCCTCCACACACTCGTTGGTCCAAGTCTCTTTCCTAGGATTTTGGTTTTTTGGCTCACATTGCGGTCCAGGGGACGCGTGATGCCGTCGATTATTGCGGGAAAATAAATCATTCATCAGACAATACAGTTCGTTTTGACGTATCCACGTTCAGTGACTAAGAAATCGACCAAGTTGAATTGTTCTTTCAGAATAACTCGTCTGTCGTCCTTTCGTGAGACGCATTAATTCGGGTTTTGACTCCCTTTGAGCGCATCTCAGTTTTTAGACGTGGTTCGAGTTATTCTTCTAGTCCAATCGTTCGTTATTGTCAATGACTCGTTCCCTTTTATTCGCGTGGGTTCATGTCTCGATTTTTGGATTACAACGGGATCTTTTGGATCTATCGAGAGACGTAACCACGTGTTTATTTAGTGATGGAATCACTTTTGGATTTTATTTTAGGGAACGGACTCATCGCGTAACGTGTTTGTTCTTAGCGTCGAGGATCCGTTTGCTCATTTTGTTATGTGAAAAGACGGCGAGTCTTATTTTGAGCGCACGATAATCTTTCGGCTAATTACAATTCGTTGTTTTTCCCAATCCACGGGATATATTATCTTAGTGTGGTTATAGAAAATCAACATTTCGTTGAATCGCATGCTTATTCAAAGCGAGGACATCACCGTTCTCTTTTATTTAGGCACGATTTAAGCAAACACGTACATCGGGCCATATTTCTTGCAGTTTTGGTAACGGTCGAAATGATCGAGTCGTTAGTCAAAACCCGCAGTCTCGTCCATATGGCGCAATTATATGGTTTGGCTTAATTCGGCTTCGAGATTTTAAACGGGGTATACACTCGTTCGAGGCACGTATTCAACGGTATTGGTTTATTTTCTTTAACTACTCTCGGGATTGACATATATCGCAGATTCGGAATGATTTTGGTCTTTTAGTTCATTTTTCTTTTCTTAGTCACCTTTTGCGGACACGTCCATTTCTCTTAAGAATGACGCAAGGCATAACGTAAAAGCTCGTCTTTTATTCGGAAGGGACGGGCTACTTGTGCGAAACTTTTCATGTTACAACAAGGTCGTTCGAAACAGAAATGTTCTTCGTTTTCGTTTCGTCGTGATCTCGTTTTATCCCAATTTATTTAAAGAATGTGAATAACGGCTACCGTTAATATAGTCTCTTATATCGAAATGTAACTATCCTTAACACCGAACCGATTCATACTAATACGTGCTTACGTCATAACGTATTTCCTGAACACGTGCCTTCGTCAGGACACCAAAAGGGACAAGGCGGGTCGCACATGTTCATTCATATGAGATGACTAAGTCGTCTTTAGTTCAAATCGTTTCGATGTTTTAGGGTAACTAGTATGTCGATTCATGAGTATATATTAACGCGTCGTCTCATTTTCTTTACATAGTTTAGGATTAGACACGTATCATGGCGGTTTGAAAACACGAACTGATTCATTTATCACATCAAAAATAGTAACGGGTAATCCTATGGAAACTTCTAAGGCTACTATATGCTGACACGGCTAACCGCGGAACCTCACAGGACCGCACAGATTCGCCCCTAACGAATGGATGGGGACCCTCTGGCGCCTTACTGTAAGGGGGAACTTACGCTATCCTCTTTCGAGCGACGAATGGACTCTCGCTAGAGGTTTCGCGGAAATTACCCAAAGGGTTTGCAATAATGCTCGTGAATGCATACGAAAAGAAGTAAAACGATCCGTCCCCGTTAAGGGCTTAGTGCATGCCTTCCGGAATCAAATTTCTCGCTTCCCCAGTAGAGTCACCACTTGTTAGACGAGGTGTCGCGGCCTAATCTCCCGGGCGGACTGGGGGGTGGACAACCTCATGGCGACGTAAGCGGTGATTGGCGCCGAAAGCAACCAATCGTGGAATCAAGCTGCTCGGCAGGGCCGGAGCTCGGAGATATGGAAGAGTCGCCACCCACGAATGGGAAAATGAACACCGATCCCTTGCGGGAGACCGGTGTGGGTTCGGGAAACTTGGGTACGAGCCGAGAAGGCTAGCTCCTTCCCGGAGAAAGGCTACTAGGCACCCCGACATCGCCCGGTTATGAACCACCGGCCTCCTACTCAGCATGTTAGGCGATAACGGACTAATCGTATACTTCTTTAAGTTTAAAATTCATTTGAAACCCTTTTCCTTCTCTTTTTGGAAACCATTTTGAGCATATGATATTGAAAAGCCACATCAGTAAAGAATTACCCATTTATGTTTATACATACACAGAGAGGGGGAAGAAAGAAGTGATTTATTTACAACCGTATTTAAATGTTATATTGTGTGTCTATTCTACATTAATTTATTTCCCCAAAACGATGTTTATTACATGGTTCGCACCTTAATCGCCGTTGGAATGATTTAGGTGCGTTTTAAAACCCCGTTTGATGAAGCTTACCCGAATCGCCGTTGGAACGACTCGAGTAATTGAAAACGTTAAAGTAAAAGCCTTTTAATAAGAAAACGTGGTTAAACATACAAGTCAATTTTATTTTGTACAAATTCATTAAGAAAACGATTCAAAATCTCCATTATCAACAAAGAAAACGATTTTGATTACAATGTTCGCTTAATCCGTCGTTGGAACGGACTAAGGTTTTAAAACGTGGTGTTTTGAAGACGATTTGAAATATCAACCAAAATGACTCTATTTATCTACATTAGAGATCTAAGAAAGCTCATTAGCTTAAATAATTTAATTGAAAACCCTCTTTTTGTGACTTATTTTCCCCACTTATTTAATGGACTCTCTAACTATTATAATTACATCAATAAACACATTTAGGCCCAAAAATTAAATTTTCCAAGTGAAGCCCATTTGAAACATGGACTTATAAATAACCAAAAGAAATAATATAGATATATATTTACACATTTTAGCCCAAAAGACATAAAATAAGAGTAAAAGAAAATATACTATCTAATACATATATAAGAAAGAATAATGAAAATAATATATTTATACTTTAAACATAAGAAAATAGTGAATGAAATTCATAAATAAGAAAATAGCATTTATCACTCAAAATAATTTTATTTAACAATAATTAAGATAACCTAAATATACCCCAAAACTATATATATACATAACTAATATAATCCTAATGTCAAAAAGACTATATGTTCATCCCCCAATATCTACTAATTACCTTCCAAAATGCCCAAGTAAATAACATTTAAAATAGAATTTAATGTAATTTAGATGAATAATAATAAAAAAGAAAGTAATATGTACATATACAAAAAATTAGAATAAAAATGGAATACCAATGTCCTAAAATAATTATATATGTTAAAGTTTTAAAACAATTTGAAAAGAATATATTACATAATTATATACTAAGGATTAAAAGTCTAAAAGTTAAGAAAAAGGGACTGAAATGGCATTTTTTACATTTTGGCAGATTTACCGACGGAAAATCCGTCGGTAAACAGCATTTAGTACAGAATTGACAAATTACAGCAGCACTCCAATATTTTCCAGATTTATTCAAAAGCTTTAAATTAAATCTAATTCAATCGTTTTGGATTTCCGAACTACCAAAGATGGATCATAGTCGAAAACGGAAGTTCCTAAAACGATGTTTTTATTTTAAAACGTTATTTGGAAACCTCTTTTAAATTAAAAAACTTATAATTACAACATTTTCGATACCCGAACTACCTTTTTATCGGATCACGGTTCGTATTGGGATATCCAAAACGAGATTTTTATTTTAAAACAAAACCCGAGTTTTATTTAACACGAAACGAAAATTAAATAAATACATTAATTAAATAAAACGTGACAAAATAAATAAATAACTAAAGGAATAAAAACTATAGCATAAAAAAATAAATAGAAGGAGAGAACAAATAAAATAAAGAGTCTAGTCCTCGGATAATACCTTTGATTCGGTATCTGACAGTCGAAGCCGATTGATTCCACGAACCGCGAGCTCCCGATATTAATAAAAATTTAGTAAAAATTGAACTTAGGAAATTTGGAATTTTTGAGAAAAAAAATATTTTTCTCAAAAAATCCACTCTCTAAAAATGTTTAGAGTGAGAAAGTTTTCCCCAAAAAGCCTCCTCCTTCTTTTTCCTTGGGATCCGTGCCCTTATATAGGGAAACGGGTCCCGGAACTTTGGGCGACGCCCAAATAAAATTGGGCGTCGCCCAAAGTTGTTGGGCGGCCGCCCAAGGCATGTTGGGCGGCCGCCCAACACTAAGTTGGGCTACCGCCCAACATTGTTGGGCGAGCGCCCAACGGCGTTGGGCGATCGCCCAACGCAACGTTGGGGCGCCCGCGCCCTACCATCGTTGGGCGTTCGCCCGACGTGGTTGGGCGCTCGCCCGACGACCTTCGGAGCGCGCCTCGCGTCGTCGGGCACGCGCACCCCGCGGCCGCCGAGCGCGCGTATCGCGCCGTCGGACGCTCACACGTCGCGACCGCCGAACGCGTGCGTCGCGCCACCAGGCATGCACGCCCAATGGCCCACGAGAGCGCACACCGTGCCACCAGACCCGGGCATTATTCGGACGTCAGGGGCGTGCCACTCGCAATGCGTCCGACGGACGCCGAGCGCACGTCCCGTGCCGCCGAGCGGGCGTTTGACCATTGTCGTCCGCGTGCAGGATGCCGCTAAGCACCCGTGCCCTGCCGTTAATTTTCTTTGCTTATTATTCTTTATATTTTTTTTAAAAACTTCCGGAACCAATCGCTTCGACCGTCTTGTTTCAGGTTTTCGTCACAGGTCCTCCGACTCGGTGTCTACACCCTCCCTTTCAGTTACTTAGGAGTCCTTCTATTTATTGGAGCTCCTAGGGCTCATTATCTCAGCAGCCTTGGAGATAAATTTCTATCTCAATTTAGCAAGTGGAAAGGAAGCTCTCTCTCCTTTGCAGGGCGTTTAACTCTAATTAAGTCTGCTATTACTGGATCTCTGGTTCACTCATTCTTGATCTATGAGTGGCCAGTGGGATTGTTGAAAAAGCTCAATAGAAGTGTTAGGAACTTCCTTTGGACGGGTTGTATTGATCAGAGGAAGCTAATCACGGTTCCCTGGCAAACTTGTTGTAAAAGTTTGGAGGGTGGAGGTTTGGGCATTAAGGACTTTAGGATCTTTAACCAGGCTCTCTTGGGTAAGATGTGTTGGGATTTAATTCAAAGAACCAGTCTTGCTATTTCTCTGATGAAATCTAGATTTCTGGCGGTCTCTGGTTTGCCTAAAGTTACCATTGCTCCTTCCTCGATTTGGTCTTCATGTAAGTTGGTTTATTCATCCATTTGGGATCAAACCTTTTGGTGGATTGGCCAGTCTTCAAAGCTCAACTTCTGGACTGATAGGTGGATAATTCCTTCGGTAGCGGACAGATTGGGTCTCGATCATCAGGAAAAGCGTTCGCGCTATAATTCTGTTGATGACTTTTTGGTAAATTCGGAGTGGCTTGATTTAGGTAATCTTCCTTCGGTTGTTCAAGTCAGTATTCGATCTATTCACAGGGGTAGAGATGTTATTGATTTCTGCGCTTGGCAACCCTCTACAAAGGGTATTTTTTCGGCCAAAGAATACTATTCGGTTATCAGTCCTAGTTCCTCTCCGGTGGACTGGCATAAATTTGTTTGGAATGCTCACACTCCCCCTTCTCGCTCTTTTACTTTCTGGAGAGTTTTGCATGGTCGGGTTCCGACTCACGATCTCCTACAGCGCCTTGGTTTCTCCATGGCCTCTTGCTGTGTTCTTTGTGGCAGGGATGCTGAGTCCATTAATCATTTATTCATTAGCTGTTCTTTTGCAGATTCTCTTTGGAGGACCCTTGAGATTCATTTTTCCTGCTCTTTACCTCGACATTTCCAATTCATCCACTTTTTCAAGAATCTCCGTAGCATTCATTTTGGCTCCCAGGTGTCGACAATCTGGCGTGTTGCCGCTATCACTTGCATCTGGTTAATTTGGCATTGTCGGAATGAAGCAATCTTTAAAGATGTTTCTCCTTCTATTCAGCACTCGAAGGTCAAGCTATTTCGATTGATTCGCGAGCCCTTTGTCTTTTCTAAAGGTTTTTGCTCTTCGCGGAGAGATGCTGTTATCTTATCCAATCTTCTAGCTTCTCATAGGCCGCCTCCTGCTCCCAACATTATTCTGGTCCACTGGCTTAAACCTCCTCCGGGTTGGGTTAAAGTCAATGTAGACGGCTCTGCTTTTGGCACTCCTGGCGAGGCTGGAGCGGGTGATATTTTTCGCAACTATCGAGGTTTTCCCAAAGGTTGTTTTGCATTTTCTACCCCTCCTTCTTTTGCTTACATGGCTGAATTAAGAGCCGCTATTTTCGCAATTGAACTCGCTTGGGAGAAAAATTGGCATCAGCTTTGGGTTGAGTCAGACTCAATGTACGTTATTAATCTGCTTAGACATCGTTCCTTGGATGTTCCTTGGGGTATTCGACAAGAATGGTTGCACTGTCTCAGTATTTGCTCTAGGATGAACATTCTCTTTTCTCACATCTTCAGGGAAGGAAATAGAGTTGCTGACGTTTTGGCAAAATTTGGAGTCTCTTCTTCAATGATCAATTGGTGGCCTTCCGCTCCTGATTTTTGCCACAGGTTTATCAATGATGACATTTGTAGTATTTCACATTTGCGTTTCTCTTAATTTTTTCTAAATCTTCTCCTCCCCTCTTCTTGTTGTTTGTTCTCCTCCTCTCCTTTTGTTCAAACATTCACTTTTTCCTTTTTTAATATATTGCGGGTTTGACAGCTCTTGGGCCATGGGTGCTCACCCCGACCTAGTTCTGTCTCGTCCCAATTTCTATCAAAAAAATATATATATAAATAATTGACTATTAATGATTTAAGAGTGCCTAAGACATATCACCTCTAACAATACTTCTTATATTCACTTCTTATTTATTATTTTATAACTAAAATTATTAACTATTGTTATATTTACCAATAGTGAAAGGAGAGAGACTCTTTCATAATAAATTATTAATAAAAAATGAAGTTAGGATGCACTAAGAGGTGGAGAGAGGCTCTCTATTAATAGAGAGGATGTAGAGACTCTTAGTGATTTGATGAGTCACTAAGAGGCTGTTAGAACTGATTTTTAATTCTCATTCCTCAAATTTTAACTTAAGAGCCAAACTAAGAGGCTCTTAGAGATGCTCTTACCACATCATCAAGCACCCTCTATTGAAGATGCTTTTATTTGCGAAAACCCTTTTTTCAACAATGAAGAAAATTTAAAATTCTTTCTTAAAAAAAAAATTAAAATTCTATCAGAATATACAGAAGTGATATTTATTTTAAGGAAAAAATACAAAAATATCCTCTATGTTTTGGCCGATTTACAAAGCCAGTTTTCATGGTTTAAAAGTTTTCAAATAAAGGTTCGTGCTTTGTGAAATTTGCAATTAAAAGATATGTGAGTCAAAATTTTAATGAAATAATACTTGTAATTTAGTTAATTTGTAAAATCAAACCTTGTATTTTCGGTAATTTGCAAAGTCAATGTTTTTTAATTGCTTCAAATTGCTTCCTTTTGGAGTAAATAGTCACGATAATAATTTTTTACGGAGTGACTGAGTTTGTAAACTGCACAAAGCACATACTATTGCTTGCAAACTTATAAACCATATAGACTGCTTACAAATCGATAAAACTATAAAGTTTATTTTTATAATTTTCTCTTATTTAATAGATGGCCTCGAGAGAATATGGATTACATTTTTTTTTTTAAGAAAAGAAGAATTTTTTTTGAAGCGCGGAGAAATTTATTAATCACTCCTCAAAACTGATACAAAAAATGGAGGAAGTAAAGCATCTCAATCTTCGTATATTAAATCAGTCGCCCTAGTTAAAGTATGAGCTACTAGATTTGCAGATCTTTTAACAAACCGAACGTAATAGTTATGAATTTCTGATGACCCGCGAGGCTAAACCGAGTCATACTCATTTCGCAGGCCCAGCCCATACTTAGACCTATGGTCTAAGATCGGATGAGACCCGAATAAAGGAAGCGGGCGCAGCGAGTAACCGCCCCGAATGGGACCCGAATAAGCGGAAACGGGTAACCGCCCCGAATTCCTAAACGGAGCATCAAGACTCCCACTCAGAACCACGTTCGTTGCCATGAAAGCCACGAAAGGAACATGGCCTAAAAAGGGGGAACCGCCCTCAGAACGTGGCCCACTAAAGAGTAACCGCCCTCGGCGGTTACCTAAAAAACACCTATAAAAGGCCTTAAGAACGAGGGAAAAAGGTACGTTCATAATTTTCCCCGCAATACTATTGTCAAATTACCAACCTTCTTACAAAAACTGACTTGATCGTCGGAGAGTTTTTCCGGAGATCCTGTCTCCGGTTCTGTTTTGCAGGTAACTCTGGCAGAGAATATCAAATCGGATCCGGCAAGTTATCATTGGTGCGGTGAAGGTGGACCTTTTTTACCAACATTTGGTTAAAGGTACGCGAAGAACATGTCAGAACCATCACGAACGACCGGCGTTACCACTAGATCAACCAGTATGAACTCCAGGGGACCACGGATTGCGAATTCGCAACCTGCAAGCACACAGCTTGTGGTGCCTAGCTCATCGAGTCCTTCGGGACAATTGAATCCCTTATTGGAAGTCCAAGTGCAAACTGAGATGGAAATGTCCAATAGTGATTTCGTGCAGATGGCAGGACAAGTCTTGGCTTCGAACATGAGCCAGGCGGCTGGAGATCGAATGATTAATTTACTAACTGCCCTCGCCGAACACAATACCGCCGTGGCGGCTGCTCCTCAAGAACCTGTGGTTATCTCAACACAATCACCGACTATCCCTGTCATATCGGCCCTCCCACAGCCATCTCAGGCGCCAAATCAAGTGGGCCAGAGTAGTCGCACAAACTCACACAGCCACCCGAGCAACTACTCGCACCCAGATCTCATTACGACGATACATCCGACCTGGCAGCCATCCCAACCGTTGCCAGGAGTGCAAGGCACTCTTCCGCTGCAGCAAGTGGAACCTTTTCCTCACAGACATTCGGAGTTGATGACTCCTGGGCGAGAGCACACATGGAACTTTGATCCTATAACGGGACAGCGGTTAGTCCCCCAACAGGCACACGTCTCAACACCGATGGGCGGATGGATGCCACCCAGAATTCACCAGCAGTGGATGGAAGAAGTCCGGCGAATACCCGATATTGACTTAGAAGATCAATTACGAAGCATGATGGAGCGAATGGGGTACTCGCCTAGGCCGAGAGCAGAGGTCCAGAGCGATTCACCTTTTGCCCCTTCGTTGCGGGAATTCATTCCAGATCACAGAATCAAAGCGCCCGCGATACCTAAATACTATGGGGATCCAAATTCTGATCCTGAAGCTCATGTCAGGAACTACAGAGAACTAATGGATGTTGCAGGAGCGAGTGAAAGCATCATTTGCAGGTTATTCTCGACAACTTTGGGCGGAGCCGCATCTGATTGGTTTCGATCTTTACCCGCAGAATCTATTCACAATTGGCATCAATATAGTCGGGATTTCTGTGCGAAATTTGTGGGCTGTAAAGCAGCGGATGTGACAGATAGGCAGCTGAAGGAGATCAAACAGAGGAACTATAATTCCCTAAGGGAATTTGTTGTCGCATTCAACGATATTCTGGTGCGATTGCAAAACCCGGATATCGTGAGCATCCGCAACATCATGGCAGATGGAACCAAAGATTGGAGTATGCGGGAGGAAATCATCCGCAACAAGCCGCGCATAGTGGCCGAACTCATGAAAATAGGAAAGGAATTCATGGAAGTGGATGATGTCATCAGGGAACATAGGGCTCAAACCCGGCGAGAAAGAGATGCCGCTAGATCAACTTCGGACAATCGGCGCCAGACCCAGTCCAAAAGTAATTTTGTTCGAAGAGGCGATCGTCCCTTTTAAAGTGGCGGATATCAGACACCATTAAACACGACTCGCCAGGAGGTGTTACTTTGGATCGAAAAGAGCCCCCTGAAGAAGGATGTGCGGTTCCCCGAGGTAAAAGGTCGAACCAGTTTGGGGCGACATCCTAACAAATATTGCAGGTTCCACAGACTGAACGGCCACGACACGAACGATTGCTATGAATTAAAGAAGGAGATCGAAAGGCTGATCGAAAGGGGCAAGATGAATCAATTTGTACGAAAGGAGACTAGTGACGAGAAAGCAACGTTACCACATCAAGAAGAGGCAATGCCCGAAAAGAAGCAGAAAAAAGGAGTGATAAACGTGATAGCCGGAGGGATCTATGAGCCTCCAACAAAAAGAGCTCGCCGTGAACAGCGAAAAAGCAACACTCATAGGGGGGATGCCCTCAATTACTCATTCGCACGAATCACGGAGCCGCATGCGGATGCTTTGGTGATTACAATGGCTGTAGAAGGATGGGACGTCAAGCGGGTCCTTATTGATACTGGAAGTTCTTGTAATGTTATTACTCGGACTGCATTCAACAAGTTGGGAATTAATGACGAGCGAGTGGAACATACATTCATGGATGTAACAGGTTTTGGGGGTCAATCCTCTCAAACAAGTGGACAGGTGGTGTTGGAGGCAGAAATGGGCGATAAAAAGCTAAAATGGCGAGGTGATTTAGAATTCGCAATTGTTGATCTCCCATTGGCCTACAACATAATTCTGGGACGCCCATTCCTGTCAGAAACGGAGTCGCTCATCTCAATGAAGCATTTAACATTACATTTACCAACACACCAAGGGCGAGTCATAGTTGAAGGTGATCAACTTGTATCTCAACAGGCCTATACATTGTCACTTGAACCAAAGCCAGACGAGGAAGATAGGGTAGAGGAGAAGTTGCCAGCGAAAGCATTGGGAGAAACGGAACTATTCGCCATCTCAAGCGACAAAAATGTGCGAATAGCGACGGGCCTCCCCGAAGAAACGAAGAAAGCCATTGCCGAGGTGCTGGTCCAATGTGAGTCGGCATTTGCCGCCCCAAATGAAATACTGAAAGGAATAAGTCCAGACGTAACAACCCATCGTTTGAATGTAGACAAAGGTGCAACCCCAGTGCGATAGAAAAAGAGAGGACATGCTCCTGAGCGGCAAAAGGCGATTGAAAAAGCAGTGGCGGATTTGCTAAAGTCAGATGCAATTCGAGAAGTCACCTATCCGGAGTGGTTAGCCAATGTGGTGCTAGTCAAAAAGCCAAATGGAACGTACAGAATGTGCGTCGACTTCAAAGATCTGAACAAGGCATGTCCGAAGGATATGTATCCGCTTCCTAACATTGATATATTGGTAGATGGAACTGCAGGATATGAAGCTTTATCATTCACCGACGTGAAATCTAGTTACCATCAGATACCCATGGAGAAGCCGGATGAAATCAAAACATCGTTCATAACTCACCAGGCGACTTATTGCTTCAAGGTGATGCCCTTTGGATTGAAAAACGCGGGAGCAACATACCAGAGGATGATGAACAAGATATTTTCAGACAAATCCGGCGAGAACTTCTCGATCTACGTTGATGACATGATCATCAAAAGCAAGAAAATGCAAGACCACCCGCAGGATATCAAAGAAATCCTGGAAGTGCTAATCAAATATGGCCTCAAATTGAACCCAGAGAAATGCACATTCGGAGCAAGAGCGGGAAAGTTCCTGGGTTTCATTGTTAGCGGCAAGGGAGTTGAGGCGAATCCCGAGAAGGTTAAAGCAGTAATGGAGATGAAAACGCCGAGGAGCATAAGAGAAGTACAGAGACTAAATGGGCGGTTGGTGGCATTAGGGCGATTCATATCATGCTCAGCTAGGAGATGTCTACCTTTCTACAATGCCATCAAAAAATCCAAGTCCTTTGAATGGACGCCGGATTGTCAAGAAGCATTCGAGGGGATAAAGCGATTACTGTGTTATCCGCCCTTAATGAGTAGGCCGGAGGGTGGAGAAGATTTATTTCTCTACGTATCTGTCACCAATATGGCGATATGCACTATGATGGTGCGAGAAGAAGAAGGGCAACAATATCCAGTGTACTACGTGAGCAAAGTCCTGAAGGATGCAGAACTCCGGTATTCGAAGTTGGACAAAATGGCCCTCGCAGTGATAACCACGGCGGCTAGATTGAAACCATACTTTCAGGCGCATACTATCATTGTGAGAACTGGCATCCCAATGCGAAAGGTATTACAGAAACCTGACGCATCCGGCCGGTTGATGGAATGGTCAATTCGCCTGGGAGAATTCGATATTCGTTATGAAGGGAGACCAGCGCTAAAGAGCCAAGTACTCGCCGATTTCGTGAACGAATTCACCTGGGATGACGATGAATGTCCGAAGGCACAAAAAGAAGAGTGGAGCATGTACACAGATGGGGCATTATCTACAGACGGAGCTGGGCTGGGAGTCGTCATCAAGGGCCCGGAGGTTATTCGCCTGTGCTATGCAGCAAAATTAACTTTCAAAACTACCAATAATGCCGCAGAGTATGAAGCAATGATATGCGGATTGAAGTTTCTCAATGAACTCACCCCAGAAAGAGTGGTAATCTACAGCGATTCCAAACTCATGATAAACCAGATCACAAAAAATTATCTGGTGAAACAGGAGGAGCTAGTAAATACCATCAGGTAGTCGGCAGATTGACACAAGAGTTAACGCACAAGGGAGTCGTTTGGGAGATGGTGCATGTTCCGCGAGGCCAAAATGCAAAGGCTGACGAATTGGCAAAAGCAGCGGCAAGTAGAGAACCATGGAGTCAAAAGGCATGCAATTTGGAAATAAAATCGGCACCAGCATTCGAGGTCGATCAGATTATGGTCATCGAAGAACTGGAAGACGATGAAGATTGGCGGATGCCCATTCGCCAATATCTGGAGCAGGGAGATTTACCGGTTGATAAGAGCTTAGCCAGAAAGCTAATTGGGCAGTCAGCTCGATACTCGATTCGGGATGGAACTTTGTATCGGAAATCGTACACATGTCCATGGTTGAAATGCATTAGTCGCAACGAAGGAGACTACGTGCTGCGAGAATTACATGAAGGAATTTGTGGCGCGCACGAAGCTTCGGCGGCGTTGGCAAGAAAGGTCAAACTGATGGGATACTACTGGCCCAAGGTGGTGGAAGATTCCCAGAAGATGGTTGCGGAATGTCACAATTGTCAAATACATGCGAATGAAAAGCATGTTCCCGGAGCCGAACAAATTGCTATAATGACGGCGTGGCCATTCGCAACATGGGGAATCGATATAGTGGGTCCATTCCCAGAAACGACAAAGAAAAGGAAGTACTTGATAGTCGCAATTGACCACTTCAGCAAATGGGTAGAAGCGGAGGCAGTAACCGCACAAACACCTGAGCGAATGATCGAGTTCTTACGAGAGAACATTATCATGCGATTTGGAATCCCGCAAAAGCTTATAACCGACAATGGCACCCAGTTCAATTGTGCCAAGTTCAAAGCATACTGCGAAAGCATGGGGATCAAAAATCATTTTTCTTCCGTAAACCATCCCCAATCGAATGGTATGACGGAGGTTACCAACAGGGCCATGATTCAAGGCATCAAGAAGCGGCTAGGAGACAAAAAAACAGGTTGGGCGGATGAGATACCCCATATGTTGTGGGCATACAGAACCTCTGTAAAGGCAGCAACAGGCGAAACACCTTTCTCGCTAGTTTATGGAGCCGAAGCAGTCCTACCTATTGAAATCAAGTCGCCCACAGATCGGATAATTTATTATTGCGACACACAAAATCCTATCAACATTAGAGATGCTTTGGATTCTATGGAGGAACGAAGAGAAAAAGCTTACATGCGAATGACAGTATACCGCAATAGAATCAAGAAATATCATGACAGAAGAATGCGAAAAGTAATAATCAACGAGAACGACTTGGTCTTGAAAAAAGCGGATAAAATACAATCCAAAGATGGCAAAGGCAAGCTGGGCGTCAACTGGATCGGACCATACAAAGTATCCAAGAAGCTGGGACCAGCCACTTTTGAAATAGAAGAAATGAGCGGAAAGAAGCTCCCGCGCACCTGGAATCTAGAGAATCTACGCCTATATAAAAAGGCCGAGTAGTTCGAGGAAATGACGAGTACTCTTTTTCCTTTTATGAGTTTTTCCCATTGGGTTTTCTGATAAAAGGTTTTAATGAGGCTTTGATCCCACACAGTTGGTGTACCTATGTAATAAACCTTTTCTCTTTATCAATAAAGGTATTCAATTATTACATTTATTCAATATGTTACGCCCGAATGCGGATTGTTCTTAAAAACACATAAATGTGTTGCCTATTAAAGAAAGGCGGATGCATGATTACGCATCACTCGCAAAACCCTTAGGGTTAAACTCAAAAAACACATAAATGTGTTGCCTATTAAAGAAAGGCGGATGCATGATTACGCATCACTCGCAAAACCCTTAGGGTTAAACTCAAAAAACACATAAATGTGTTGCCTATTAAAGAAAGGCGGATGCATGATTACGCATCACTCGCAAAACCTTATGATTAACCTTATGATTATATTATTTTCGAAAGAAAAATAATAGAGTAAGGCATAAAATTAAGCGAATAAACGAGTACTCAAAAATTGCAAAAAGGGTTTGGCCACCCTAGCGAAAGCAAAAATTACTATGAAGAATTACAAGTATGAAGTCGGCAAAAGGCAAGGATCATACATGAAAATAAAGTGACAATAATCGCACGTATAGGCAAGGCAAAGCGGCAAGTGAAAGAAAATTAATATATACGGGCAGTTTGTTACATACAAAAAGTCCAAATATAAATTAAACTATGCTACGGCTTCCTCTCCTTCACCCCTATTGCTTTCCTCGCCTCCAGCGACTCCCTCATCTCCTCCAGTGGGCGGATCTACTTCAAGCGAATCCTCAACCCTCGAATCAATAACTGCTTCAGAGGGCGGTACCTCTTGCTCAGGCTGAGAGATGTCCTGCGGTGCCCCTTCTTCCACATTCTGGGTAGGGATCTCGCCGATAATTGGAGATTCCTGAAAACTCTTCCAATCTAAGAGGAGTACCTCATCCATATCAGCATCCTCGGCTTCCAGCTTGTCCCACTTCTCAGTTAAATCCTTTTCAAGGATGGGAACCTTGGGGCGGTTAAGTACGAGACCCTGATGTCCATGCTCATAAGCGGCATGAATCCGCTCCCCATACCAGTAGATGCGGGCACCGTCTTCAGCCAGAATTTCCTCAGCCCTCTTCTTTTGTGTCTCCTTGGAATCAGCTAGATCATCGAGGGCCTTTCGCAGCTCATCGGACTTAGCCTGAAGAGATTTAAGAGCCTCCTCCTTCTCGCTCACAGCATTCTGAAGGGCGCCTTCTAGGACCTTCACCTTCCCTTGGACATCATCATAAAGCGACTTCTGAGTCGCCAATTCAGTACCAAGACCTTCCAACTCCTTGGCTCGCTCGGCATCCCTTCGGAGAATGCCCTCAGCGAAATTGATAATCTGCATATAAGACGGCTCACGAATAAAAAAGGGCGAATAGAAATAGGCGGTTACAATGGACGCAAGATCCTTGAAAGAGAATGACAAGCAACAATATACCTCTACAGAACGCTTCTCGATCCCCTCCACAGCGGCAGGGAGCGGTACTTGTTCGCGCACACGGGAAGCAGAGGGAAGCCGCCCGAGGACATTGCATATGGAAGAGACAATGTCCTTGCAAGAAAAACTCACGGCCATGCCAAAGGTCCTAGTCCACCATCCGCTGATGTCGGGAATTGGCTGCAAAGGCGTAAAGAAAAATATCAAGAGAACAGCAGATAGCTCATGAGGAAAAAAGTAGCAATATAGAAAGAGGGAATAGATCGGGATACCTCATGAATTGGGGTACTACTCTTTCCTTTGGATGAGGCGGATACGGGTGTACCGCCAACAGTAAGGGACACGGAGGTGTTCTTCTTCTTGGGACGAGAAGACTATGTATCCGCACTTATCTTCCGCTTCCTCGTCAAAGGAAGATCCTCGGAGGCAGAAGCGGGACCTTGTGAAACGGAGGCCCTTACAGGAGAAGCCGCCTCAATGGAAGGAATCGTTCCTCCAGAAGAATCCGCCCCTACAACGGAGGCGGTTCCCGCCATCCGCTTTCTTCCTTCTCGCTAAGGCTTTAGCCTCCCGATCTGCAGCGATTTGAGATAAAGGATCACCCCTGCAAAGGGTTAAAAGAAATCATCAACTTGGAAATAAAAAGTACCTTGTACAAAAACGCGATAAGGGATATAGACCACGCGATCCCCCTCGCGGTAGGCAATCGCTACTCGGCTCCTTAGCATATGGAAGGCCTGATCATATGTCCATACAAAAGGAGGGGTACTCTTCAGGAACTTGATGACGGCGGATTCTTCCTCGCTGGGATAACCGAAGTTCAAACTCTTCACATTGGGCCGGCTCCAATGGCGAAGGAAGTTCGGATTTCCCTCATTAAACTTGATAAAAAAAGTAAGAGCGATCCCACTCGCGGATCTTGTTCAGTTTCTCGTCAAAACCATAGTATCCGCTCTGGCGGATGAAAGTGAAATACCCCGCCGAACTCTTGAAATGATGAAGCTTGGAGAAAATTTTAAGCGAGAAAGGAACCTCCAAACAATCCGCCAGAAATTTATCCAGGGTCAAGTCGGCCCATCCATTTGGATGTAACCGCCGAGGATGGAAGCAATCTCATCCGCCAGCGGATAAGTGAAGCCGCAGATAATCTGGGCGACGAAAATGGTGAAATACCCCTTTGGGTAATCGCCCGGTCCTCTATCCTCCCCGGGAATGATGGTCTCGAGACCTTGGAGCCAAGGATATTGCACCCGCAAATCCTCAATGGTCTCGCGACAAACTAGGCTTCCCGACCTGTCCCTCTTTGGTAACAAACGGGGGGGTTGGGACAGGTGGCGGAATCAACTTCTTAGGGTCAAAACCTAGGCCCTCGTCGGTTGTATTCGCCAGGTGGAGGAAGTCAGCGGGGTGGGAATCAGACCCATGAGAACTGGTTGAAACTTCATCAACCATCTCATCAACTTCATGAGAAACCTCGCGGACGTAGCTCTCATCGAACGGTGCGAAGTCAAGGTCGGGGTTCGACATGTTGAGGAAAAGAAATAAACAGAAGTAAAAAGCCGAACGAGGTACAAATTATGAAGAGGAAAACTTACATGGGAAAGACAACACAGAGAAATGACGGAAATAAGAGGTCAACGCCGGAAAAGATGACGCCGGAAAAGAAATAACGAAAGAGGAAAAATTCACAAGTTTTTGAATTTTGAATAGACAAGCGAAAACGAAGCGTCCCCTATGAACAGACCCTAAAGGGCTCTTGTATCAAACTAAAGGGGAGGCATGTGATGACCCGCGAGGCTAAATCGGGTCATACTCATTTTGCAGGCCCAGCCCATACTTAGACCTATGGTCTAAGATCGGATGAGACCCGAATAAAGGAAGCAGGCGCAGCGAGTAACCGCCCCGAATGGGACCCGAATAAGCGGAAACGGGTAACCGCCCCGAATTCCTAAACGGAGCATCAAGACTCCCACTCAGAACCACGTTCGTTGCCATGAAAGCCACGAAAGGAACATGACCTAAAAAGGGGGAACCGCCCTCAGAACGTGGCCCACTAAAGAGTAACCGCCCTCGGCGGTTACCTAAAAAACACATATAAAAGGCCTTAAGAACGAGGGAAAAAGGTACGTTCACAATTTTCCCCGCAATACTATTGTCAAATTACCAACCTTCTTACAAAAACTGACTTGATCGTCGGAGAGTTTTCCCGGAGATCCTGTCTCCGGTTCTGTTTTGCAGGTAACTCTGGCAGAGAATATCAAATCGGATCCGGCAAATTATCAATTTCTTATAAAGATTTACAATCAGAAACAATAAGATCTATCTAGAAAATAGAAAACACAAACCCAACAAAAAGAAACAATAAGATCTAACATCAAATTCATATTCTCTTCTCAAATCGAGAGTCACGATCATTGATAATATTGACTAAAAATTGAAAATATAATTTTATAGTTCCATTTAGAAAGTCATTTCAAAACCAAATTGAGCATTTATCATTACCATCAAAAGAATATATTTGAAGCCAAAATCCTCACGGAATTAAATGTGACAATTTCAGCACATTTATTTATTTTAGGGAAACTTCTCTTTTATGATTAGGCCTAATATATAACCACTGAATTTGTCCAAATATTATAACTATCCTTTTCAACTTTCAATTGTAACAACTTACCCTTTAAATTTGTCCAATCGTAAAACATAACCCCAAATTGGGAATCTTTTTTACCCCGTACTTGAAGCAACCGAAAAAATATTTTTCCGGATTCGTATCACGTCAAAGATCTGATTATCACACTCCACGAGTATTGCAGCTTTTGTATTTCACATGTTTCTTCAATTGTAGTCTATGTCAGCAATTTAGAATTATGTTTTACAATTGGACAAGTTTAAGGGGTTATGTTTTACAATTGGACAAGTTTAAGGGGTAAGTTGTTACAATTGAAAGTTCGGGAGACAGTTGCAATATTTGGATAAGTTAAGAGATTATTTGTGTATTAGGCCTTATGATTATTAGTAATACAGTAAAACCTCTATATAGGAATACTCTATATAAGAATAACCTCCAATTTTTTATAAAAAAATTCGGTCCCAACTTGGGCCGGTTATAAATAAGAATAACCTCCCAAATGTTAATTGTTATACATAATCCAAGTCCCACCTTTAGAAACTATACCTCTATATAGGAATAATTATGTAAATAATGTATATATGTATTAAGGATTTAAACAAAATTTATTAAAAAATTTAAAAATTATTGAGATTAAATATGAGTTGGCACACAAATTCCAACTTTAACTATAAATTCTTACCATTTTCCCATAAAACTCTTTTCTTTATGTATTGGAAACTAAACTCAAAACTCTTCCAATTCTTTAGGTATTGGAAATAAAACTCGTAGACTTGATATGCTAAACATTAAATTTATAAACTTTAAGTGTTGATTTTTTTTTTTTTTTGGTACCAAACTCTATATAAGAATAACCTCTCAATTGTTATACAAATTGTCCGGTCCCAAACGTATTCCTATATAGAGGTTTTACTGTATATTTTTTTAAAAGACTTTTATATTAATATTAGTCATGCTAAATTCTAAAAATTTCTTAATCATCCAGCTAGTTGCTTAAAAAGTAGTAATATAAGCATTCAATTTTTTATTCAAGGGTTAAATAACCAAGCCGCCATACCTACCAAATATTTTTTTTTTTTGCTAGTCATACAAATAGCATTTCAAATTTAAATATATAAAAAGTAGTGATATAGTTTCATACTCCCTCCGTTTCATAATGTTTATCGTTTAAAGAAAATATATACAAAGGTTTTTTCACCAAAAGAGCGTGGCGGGTTTGGTGTCAAACGAGTTAAGGAGATGAATGAGACGTTTTTAGCCAAACTAGGCTGGCGAATACTGGTGGAACCGGAAACTCTTTGGGTTCAGGTTCTCAAAGAGAAATATGGGAGAGAGCGATAAGGCTTGGACATTTTTCACTATTCAAATGACAACTCCTCGACCTGGAAAAGTATATTGAAGAGGAGCCGTGTGTTGCATCAAGGACTGGGTAACCTAGTTACTAATGGGTAGCGAACCAAGTTCTGGTTGGACCCCTGGTGTGGGGAGGATCCTTTGCACTGGCATATGACCTCACATTCACCCGACATGATTCAGAGCTCAGTTACGGATTACTGGAACTCGTAGGGTGGTTGGAAATGGAATGAGTTGGCTTCGCTGCTGCCTCAAGAATGCATTTTCCACATGGTAGCATATGTCCTATTTCTAGACAGTCATGAATCACATTCAGTTTTTTGGACGAAATCTGATTCGGGTTCATATACGGTTGCATTAGGATATGAGCTGCTCTTATCCGAACAGCTTGGTGCTTCCTAGAAGATTTGGTCCACCATCTGGAAACTCAAAGTGCCTAAACAAATTCGGTTTTTTCTCTGGTTAGTTAATCATATCCGGATCCTTTGCAACGAATTAAGGGTTGCACGTCATTTGAGCAATTCTGCAACATGCGTCGTATGTGGAGGGGTTGAATCAATCTTCCATGTTCTCCGTGACTGTCAAAACGCAGTGGAAGTGTGGTGTCAGATTATCCCTCAGACTTTCCAGCAGCCTTTCTTTACCATGAACTGGGAACTTTGGATCGACAGTAACCTTCATGCTGGCTTCAGGTATAATAGTTTTGATTGGACTCTTTGTTTTGCCATTACGTTGTGGTGGATATGGAAATGGAAGAATGACTTCGTATTCAATGACATTCAATTAGGTAGGGATAAAGTGTTGTTCCTTCAAGAGAAGTTTATGGAGTGTCACAATATTGGCCTGAATGGCATTAGTGACTCCTCCTTGGGGCTGTTGTTCCGCGAACACCCTTTTATCCCGATCAATTAAATCATTTCCATTAAGTATGGTTCGTACTTGTTCAGCCGATTCGTTACCTAACTCTCGTCGGACAGATTCCACCATTTGTTCGAAGAAAGATTCCTGAGACCACTCATGTGATGGTTGAACCACACCGTCCAGAGGAAGCATGGCCTGTTCAGGAGGAATGATATTGTTATTGTCATTAATTCCAACCGGTGTGCCTCCCATGTTTGTTGTAGTGGAGATATTCCCGATGGGAATGTTGAGATCGTTTGAAGACATGTTAATGTTCGTCGTGTAAACCCTATTACTATTAGGATTCCACCTTCACCGCACCAATTGATATTACGCAGATTTCTCAACACCGTATAGTGTCCCCGTGAGGCGCCGTTGTGTTCAGCCGAGGGCACTCCGATGCCTAAATCAGTAATGTACTTGAGAATAAACTGTAATCACAAGTAGGGTTTAGATAGTGTGTACCTTTTGACACCTTATTACAGGGGTATTTATATAGGTCTGAGTGATAACCGTAATAACTCCCCTTTAATGCCTTTTTTAATGAAATATAATGCTCTTTTAATGCAACTTAACTTTGATCTTAACCTCTGAAATGTTATTGCTTTCAAGATATCATTAATGTTCATTAATGATGGTGATCCCGCAATGTAACAGCTTAGTGTCTTATCTTGGCAGATCGCCTTATATGACGGACCTCGTATCCTCCTATGTGGCAAATCTTAGGATGGTAAAAGGCATGTCACCATATGTGTATCCCACCTTTAGTTGTACGCCGTATATACTAAGCTGGCGGACCCTTTTATGTCTTTTCTCTCGTTTGATCCTCCTTTCAGGGAATATTCCCAGCGTAGTCCTGGTGATAACATTGCGGATGTTATCAAGGCTAATCAGCCATGTCTTAGAATCCAAAATATCTTGTTGGTGTGTGCACCACACACGACGCATCATCACCAACTTTCGCACGACAAGGTCGGTCAACCTTCAATTTCAAAAGTTAAAGGACGATCAATCCTGATATTCAGTAAAAATTCATTCGCCACCATGCTTTTAACTATTGAGTGTCAAATCTCCCTCCCTATAAATACAAATTTGGCTGGATTGGACAAAAGGGGACTGAACATTTTATTACACAAAAACATAGGTTTAAAGAGATTTTAGAGATTTTCTCTCTCCTGTTATTCAATTCTAGTGAGAGAAAGTGAGAAAAAGGAAGAGGGAATGAAGAAATATTAACCCTTATTAGCCTAAATTTGTCTCAAAATACTACAAAAATCAGTTATAAGTTACTCCAACACACTCATAGACTTGATTTTCTTCAATAACATCTCAAGTTGGTGAAATTGTGTTAGAGTCCAAGAAAAACTCATTAGTTTGTGCTTTCTTATAAGGTTAATGCGCTTCGGTTATGGGTTTTGGAGAAGGAATATCACCTCATCAGATTCATTGGTGCTTTGGGACACACTACAAAGGTAACAAACTAAGAGTCCTAATGATCGTGTCTATTTTTTTTCCGTAATTGTTGGTTGGTTTTTTGCTTTTTAGGAGAAACTCCATTTTTCTGGAAATAGAGGTTGGTCAATTAATCATGCTCACAAACAAGGCTGATTGAGACCTTTTTTTACTGAAGAGATGACAAGTATCCACATCTAGAGGCTGATCGGCCTTAGCGAGAGGTGTTTCTAGGCCGATCGGCCCTAAGATGCAGATATTGGTGTTTTTCTTCATTTTTTTTTTATTTTCAACAGTTGAAATAAACCGGATCTATTTAAACCTTAGGATATAAGAGTAGATCCGTGTTATTTTACTATTTTTAGCATTAAACCTTGTGGACCTACCATATTTTTCCTTAAGTGTCATTTTGGTTAAAGTACTCCGATGAAATTGTTTATATTTGGTCAAGTTTGCAAAAAAAATAATAAACTATTTTGTTACTTTTATATGAACAAAATGTTATCTTTGCGTTTTTGGTGTGAAGATCGTGAAAGTTTTTGTCTTTGTGTTATAAAAGTATGAAATATCTTTAAATTGAGTCGTTTATTTCATTTTTGTGAGGAAGGTTGTTCCTTTTAACTTGTGAAATTCTCCAAAATCTGTAAAAATGTGTTATGTTTCTCAATTCTCTATAAAAAAAAAGTAGTTTTGCGGAAAAACTATGAGTAGATATGTGTTTTATGATGATTTTCTAGTTACATGGTGATCGACCCTGTTTGAAGAAAAGGTTGATCAACCTTAGATCCTATAAAATATGTTCCCTTTTCTCTTTTTCTTCTTTCTAGTGTAGTTTGAGTCTAGATTGGCTTTTATGGTAGTTTGAGTCTAGATCAATCTATATACTTATTCACAAACTAGTGTAATATGCAAAAAAATCACGACTAATAAATTATTTAGTATATACCTATGAATTTCAATTTTAAATTAATTGGTTACTTAAAAACCTATAATCTTATTGTTGAGCTAAAAAATAAAACAACAAATTTGAGCTAACAAATTACATTTCTTCCGGTCTACAATGAAACAACTAGTTTCTTTCTGTAACCAGCCATTTTATAAAGAAGAAACTATAACAACTAGTCATGTAAAATCAATCAGACTCAAGCTTTACACTTAAGAGATTATGTTCATGTGATAATTCTGTTTGTGTACCCATTTCAGCTGTACTAGTACTATCATCAACACTTGTGTATCTATACCACTTAGCACATATTAAAAAATACACCAAATTAACAATCTCAATCCCACCAATCATATAATAGAAATAATCCAGTCTTCCTTTGTTAAGATCCTCAGCCAACCAATCTCCACTTGTTGATCTTGAACTAACATGATGTACTACAGAAATAAGAAAACCACTAAGATAGCTTGAAACCGCATGGCTGGCGAAGAACAATGACTGCGCAATACTCCTCATATTGTGTGGAAATTGCTTGTAGTAAAATTCCGTTTGAGCAACATAATTGAAAGCCTCGGCCAGTCCTGCAAGTGCAAGCTGAGGCACCAGCCACATACCAGACAAGGCCGAAATAGACCCTCCTTTGGGAGAAATTCCAATACTTGGGCTACTTAATGCTACATTTCTTCTGCTTTCTTCAACCAATCCTGAAACAAACATACAAAGGATTGCAAATATGAATCCAATTCCCATTCTTTGAAGTAATGTGAATCCACCTTCTTTTCCTGTAAATTTTTGAAGACGAGGAACGACGATTCGGTCATAGATAGGAACCCAGATGGTCAAGCTTAGCATAGTAAAGATAGTGTATGTTGCTGCTGGTACTTGAAAACCATTACTCCCTAAATGTCTGTCAAGCTGAAGAGCTTGCAAAACTGCATAAGTCTGTTGTTGAACCATAGGAATATTAAATATTACTGATGATATCCATAAGGGCATTATTCTCAACCAACATTTCACTTGTTCAACTTGTTGAATGCTGCAAATTCTCCATGGATTAGTAGCTGATCCATCTGAGTTGATTTCGTCTTTGCTTGTAACAATTGCTGCTTTGTCAAGAAACCTAAATTGATCTGTGTGATGAAGCTTGGAATTAATAGAATTAGGCGGAATGAAATTGAAAAGAGAAGACGGGAGATTATGAGGAAGTTGAAGTTTTCTTTTGTTAGTAGCAGCCACAAGTACTTGAGCTACACTGGTTAAGGGGCTCCCATGAGGTTTAACTATAACATACATGTTTGTTCCAACAAAGAAAACAGCACAAGAAAGGAACATTAGAAAAGCAGGAATACCTAATCCAATTCCCCAATTCACATCAGATTGTACATACACAATTCCTGTCACTGATACCATAACTGCAAATGTGTAGGTAAGGTAGTACCAATTAAAGAAGCTACCGATACCCTTTTTTCCTGATTCTGTTTTTGGATTGAATTGATCTGCTCCGAAAGCCAAATTACAAGGTCGAATCCCACCTGCCCCGACCACTAGGAATCCAAAAGAACTTAACAAGAAGCCTAATTGCCAAACAGTTGGAGGTAAACATTTATTGCTACCTGGCTCACATTTTGGAGGATGTAGATTGGATATTGCGGCAGTTAGCATTAACACCAGCATCCCCTGAAATCAAATAATTAAATCATATGGTCATTATTAAGGGTCTTTTCGGACCAACTTTTAATATCTACTATCTGCTAGTGTTAACTGATTGTTTGATGATACTTGGTACAAGTTAATGGATTTTTCTTCCAAAATAGCTATAATCACTTGTTTCAGATAAGTTACACCCATGACCCATGAACTTTTATCTTACTTTCATTATGGTCCCTGAAGTTAAAAATAAAACGTTATTGTTCCTAAACTTTATATTTTGCTAATATAATTGCATCTTTTATTGTTCATCAAGTTAAAATTAACTGATAACGGTCTCAAAATAGAAAATTTTAAAGATTAAAATTATTAACAACCATATTATAAAAATTAAAGTTGTTTAGTATCATATTTACTATAGAACCATATTTTTTTATTTTTCAAAATCATTATTTTTTGAGTTTTCTCTCTCTAAACATTGATTTTCTCTCTCATCAAAGTTGCTTAAAATATCATTTAACTCTTGAAATTTTTCATTTCGAAGTCGTTATTGGCCAAATTCTAACAAAATGAATCCAAATGTAAAATTTTACAAACCACAAAGTTGCGTTCTTATAATTTTACAAACCATAAACTTACAAATAACACAAGTACCCATCTGCAAATCTGCGAAACCACAGCAGTATGTAATTAACACTTATTAAAATTAGGAGATGAAGAAAAGGTACCAGAAAAGAGGCAACGGAAGCAAAACCGAGACAGTTATAGCGACCGAAATAAGTATCGGAGAGGAAGGCACCAAGCAAAGTTGCTATACTGCAAGTTCCATTGAAGACGTTGATAAGAACAGTTGCAGAAACACTCTTCATATTGAATACTGTTGTTAAATACACCACCAGATTTGCAGATGATCCAACTGTTCCAAGCTTCTCAAATGTTTCATTTCCTGCATATCAATTCTTTCATTAATTTCTCAATTAATTATTCAAATTAATTAATTATGAAGTACCTATGATGAATGGCATGGCTTTGATTCCATTATAAGTTATCACATCTTCTTGATTCTTCTCTGGATCTGCTGCTTTCTCCCCCTTCTTCTCCATTGATATTCTTTCTCTCTAACTACCTTTATCCTTTGCTCCTTTTTATATTATCAAAATTCGGTAAATTTCAACATCGTCACTAAAGTTTGAAGTCCGTTTCAAAAAGTCATTAAACTTAATTTTGTTTCTGTAAAATCATCGGACTTTAAATTTTATTTTAATAAAGTCATTCCAATCAATTCATTCACGGATTATATATCTGACACATGACAACCACGTAACTTGACAGTAAAAATGTAAAAAAAAAATAAATATATTTTTCAGGTGACATTTTAAGTAGTTAAATTAAGTAAATAATAAAAAAATTGTTTTCACGTGACTGACATGTCGCACATAAAAGTCAAATATTTTCAAGGTTGTATTATGTCAGTCTTGATTATATGCATTTTAATGAGTATGTAGAATTTGCTCATTCACCGTTAGATCTAGGCTTATTAGAATCCTAATGTGGAAATTCAAAACATCACGAGGCTTAGATTTAATAAGCCTATATCTAACGGTGAATGAGCAAATTCACTTGCTCATTAAGGTGCATGTGAAAATTCATGTGTATTATGTTGTTGTTCAGATAATATTTTTTATGTTTGAAAGGGATGAAGTATTTTATTGAACGAAAAAATTTAATGATTTTATTGAAATAAAATAAAGTGGAGTGAATGTTTTGAAACTATGTCCAAATTTTAAGGACCATCTGTGGAATTAATACTATCAAAATTGGACCCGTCATCAAACCAATAATTGAAGTGCGGTTGTTCACATGTGTATGTATCATATATGTTTGTCCCAAAAAAACAAAAAGAAAAAAGGCTTAATGCCAGCAAAAAAAAAAATTGATTGACTTTCTGAATTTTTAAAGTGACAGTCTTTGAATTTGTATAAAATATTCAGTTAGTCTTTTGATTTATATAAAATGTAATGCATTAATCATTCGGTTATAAAAAAAAGTAAGTTAAATGCGGAAGATATATTGCACGCATCTTAAAAAAGTAAAACGTCCAAAGTTAAGGTATGTGATTCTAATATTAGAGAATGAAAAGTTTTATAGTTAAACAAGTAATAACTTCTTTTTTAATATGTTTTAATCTATTTTATGAATTATGTAATAACATTCTAAGACACGTGCAACTCATCTTCCGTATTTAACTTACTATTTTACAATCGAGTGATTAATTGATTACATTTTACTCAAGTTTAGGAGGTTAACTAGATAGTTTATACAAATTCAAGAGGTTATTGGAACACTTTGAATATTTAAGGGACCAATCAAGCTTTTAAGACAAGTTCAGAGGAAAATGATGTATTAAGTCAAGAAAAAAGGTAAAAACCATCCCGATGCCCTTAAACTTATTTTTTTTATCGTCGATATGTTGAATAATAAAAAATTAAAAGTATTCAATTTAAAAGAAGTAGATATATTAATATTTTATAAATTCAACACTAATTTTTTAAAAATTATACAACTTTTATTTGTTTATGTTTAAATAATAAAAAATTAAAAGTGCATAGTCTAAAAAAAAGAAGATATATTCAACATTTTATAAATCAAACATTATTTTTTTAAAAAATTATATAATTTTTATCTTTTTTATTTTTAATTATGAATTTCTTATAATTTTCGTAAAGTACAATTTAATTTAAAAAATAATTTTTTAGTCTTTTAAAAATGTAAAAATTGATTTAGGAAAAAAAATAAGTATAAAAGAACTAAAAAGATATAGAAAGTGATAGATAATAATAATAAAGTTATTTACAGGAAAAAAAATTTAAATAAATAAATAAACCTTTTAAAAAAACGAGGTTCAAGAGATTTGAACTCATGACCTCTTATAATAAAACATGTTTTTTAAATAACTTAAACATCTTGAAATATTGAATTTATACTATAAAAATGTTAATATAAACTAAAATTAGAAACTTATAAAAAATCGAACCAATATTACTCAAAGGTGGAGTTGGTGGCCAGGGGCCCAGAGCTCCCTGAGCTCCGGGCTGGATCCACCTCTGTGTAATATGGTTATAAGTGTATAATATGGTTATAAAGAAACTATAAAAACTTTAATTTAAACTGTAAATTGTTTAATTTTAAATACAGAAAAATAAATTACGTCTTTTTAATAAAATTAGATTTTGGTAAGAAATGATTTAATGAGACGAAAATAAAATGATTAGATGCTAAATATGTCTAAATAAAAATGATAAACTTAATTAAAAAAATAAAAGATTAAAGAGTTCATGATGTTTTAAAACAAGAAAAATATATGCAAAAGAGTATGTATATCCATAATTTCGAGAGATATACTTGTAAAAAATAAATATTCAGTTATTGTTTGTTAGTGAGATGAGAAGAAACAAAAGAATCCCAAAAGTAAGGGATTTTTATTTAGGCTTATCTAGTCCATTAGTCAAACTAGGCTGCCTGCCATAGTCTCCTATTACCTTACCTACGTACTATAAAAAATTTATACAAATATTTAACATTTTAATATTTTTTAATTAGGGTAAATAATTATAAGGTCCCTGTGTTTTTACCCAATACACTACTTAGTCTTTATGTTTTTAGAAATAATTATAGAGAAAATTACAAAACTGGATCAAATGGGATGTCCATTTACATATTTAACTCATTTACTCATCCTACTATATATCTAGATTGATTTTGTGTGACTTTCCTATAATACCCTCAATATTTACGCGCGTCTGTCTTCCTCCCGTCTGACTTCGCAGATTCGACCATATGTGAAGCCTGCGAAGCTAATGTTTGGATTTACTTAATGAATTTAGTTCGCATATGCGAAGCCTGCGAAACTGAAGTTTGTTTTGCTTGATGAATTTAGTTCGCATATGCGAAGGCTGGATATGTTTTAAAGCTAATTCGCGAAGTGGTATATAACAAAAAATGGCAAACTACAATGGATTCTAACATTAAAATCATAACATTATCAAACTTTACAACAAGATTGCCACAATAACAACATTCAAATCATAACATTATCAAAATTTATAACAAGATTGCCACAATAAACTCCTAACAAATCACTTCAAAGTGAACCTAACTAATCTGGTACCAATTTTGAAGCGGATGAGTAATCTTGGTGTGCACCATGAGACACATCCATCCCAAAAGGTCTGGACTTCCATTTCTCATCCCAACCTTTTGGGATGGACGTGTCCCACGGTGCACACCACTACAAGAAATTCGGTCTATAATGAGAGTTAATCATGTCGTTAATTATATAAATACCGTCGTTATTAACTTATAATGACCGTATATACCGTCGTCCACCCTCGTTAAATCCGTTCACGTTAAAGGTATTAACAACGGTATACTATGTCCCGTCGTTAAAACTAAACAACGACATAATAATCCTTACTACTCAATAATTAAGACAGTAATAATGGTCGTTATTAACTGATTTCACTGTCGTTATTAAGACATTTTAATGAGTGAATAAACTGTCGTTTTTTCTATTATTCACCGTCATTATTATGAAATTTTAATGAGTGAATTAAACTGTCGCTATTTTCATAATTTACCATCGTTATTATTATTATATTTTAATGAGTGAATGCCTATTTCCATACTTAACCATCATTATTTCCTATGTACCATCATTAGAAATGATATTTACAACAAAGAAATCGGTAATTGCTTCATGAAATGAATGTAATGACACAATAATTATCTAAATATTTAACACAATAATTACAAATTCAATAATTGAAACATAAATTCATTAAAATATAAACCAATTTGTCATTTAACAACATTAAGAATAGAAGTGCAAAACTATGAACCGAAATATGTTCTTGTTCTTCCTAACATAGCAAAACAAATCAACTTGTTTCATATATAACATAATAGAATCAAAGGCAAGTACAATGTCCATGACGTCTCCAAATCTCATCTTGCAGAAGAATCCAACTGAACAGAACAATTAGCTCCCATTGTCACAAATGTAAACATAAAACAATAAATGCAAGAATATAAAAGAAAAAAAGAAGAAAAGGCTTAGAAAGAGCATACCGACCTATATTAATAAGATTGACCAAAACAAAAATGACTTTTTCGACGGACTTTCTGTCGGAAAAAAGTCATTTGGATCGCTCTTCTTTAAGGACCGACGCAAATGATGCGTTTTTCATTAAAAAAAATAAACAATTTGGATTTAATGGAGCTCTGCATAATACCAAATAGCACCTATACCATAAAAATGACATTATAAATAATTTGGGTTAAATGGAGCTTGCAAACACAACTATAATGAAAGCCTTCCATTCATTTTCATACCTCTCACTCTTTCCTTTTGCTTGACTGGTAAACAAAATTAGAATTGCACATGCCCTTAGATCTTTACACCTAACATGAAAAAAAAATCAAGAATGATATAGAAAAATCGAGAATGGTATAGAATGCTTCAAGGGAATAGTTAATTATATCAAACACAACAGAACCATAAAGAAATAGGAGAAAAACCTCATCCATTGCCCTTTCAGTACAACATAATAGAAAGTTCACACCAACTAGTTGATATGGCTTGAGAAGAGGTTGGAAATCTGAATCCACTGCACATGCTGCGGTAATATCACTCTACAAAAAACGAAGGGATTTCAATTCAAACTAGAGTAATGACCAATATAAAAAGGAAATCTCATAGGTATGAATCTCATGCTCATTCACCAAAGTGAATAACATCACAGGGAACGTTACAGCCACAGATCATAGTTTCATAAATACAGAACAACTATTCCGTGAAGCATGCATCAGACCAAACAGAAATAGTTTCATGAATTGGTTTATCTAAAACATATATTAAGAATATCTAAAAATTGGGCACATTAAGATATGAATGTATCACTAGATCTCAGCAAGCATCAGACAAGACAGACTCATATTTATTTGGGGAACAAAGCATTCTGAAGGACTTTTGATATTTTACAGTGTAATCTAATATTACCCATCATTCCCTTACTCTTCTTCTTGACTAAGAGTCAATCAACCAATTTAGTCATCCCCAATCTCATTCGCAGGTAAATGTATCAAATTTAGATGGCCACTCAGATACGTACAGTAAATCGATAAAATGCAAAGTTAGACTAGGATTTCATAAGAATATCCATAATCAAGCCATTCAAGAACATCTCAAGAGCGCAAACGAAGTGTTATTCCCTTAATTGGATGCAGAAGAAACACTTCTTCAGTAAATGCAGTCATTTTCTAAGGCATGTTCCCTTAATCATTTGGCCCAACAAAATTGACATTAAGACAGTCAAATTTTCCCTTTTAAACAAGTAATGACTAATCAAGATAGTGAACATTTTACTCCAAAGCTCTGTCTTTGAATGAAACAGCACGATTATTCATCATGATCAGTTGTGCAATACTATATCTTTTGCATTTTACCAAAATTAGAGTGAGAAAGGCCTAATCAAGAAATATGCCACATGTGATGAGCATAAAAGATTCACACGCTGCAGATTCGAAAATTAAAAGTTTTGAGCATTTCACAGGGTGCAATAGGCATCAAATATTTGAGCATGGTTATTACAGAGACTTAATATTTCACTTGTTTTATCCTATAAAAAACAAATTTCACTTGTTCTATTCTATCAATCATAATATGAGAAATTATGATGCATCTAAATAGCCATCCACAAGGGATTTTCACATAATAACCTTAATTACAAAAAAAATAAGCATCTAACAAATGAACTCTTCTGGATAAATACTATAAATCCCCAAACAAATATGGAAAAAGATAGACAGACACAGTTTTCCTAATAACATTATACCCCATGCAGATAACTAACAATGTTGTAACTAAAAGGAGGGGGGGGGGGGGGGGGGGGGGGGGGGTTACCATTAACTAGTGATGATGATAATGGATATAGTGTAGACCACAATACTTGCACACAGGTGGCTCCTTCAACTCAAGGCATATGAATTCAATTGGATGTCAAAGTGCAGGGTTAATGCCTGAAAAAACAAACAAAAAAATGTGATAAGGACTAACCTCCTTCATTCCCAACAATTCTTCCTTCAACCTTGATGGGGGGAATTTCATTAATCAACTCCATAGGAGATTTCTTGCTAGTGTCCTAGAAATGAAAAGGCAACATGTGGTTACAAGCGATTTCACTTCTTTAATGCAGCTCACCAATGAGAAAAAATATACCAAACTCTTCAAAAATTAACCAGTCTCCAATTATTCAAAAAATAATAATAAGAAGAAGAAAGAAGACTCAGTCTTTGTGCAAATATTCAAGTCCAAGTCATTCTGTAATGACTAAGGCAATTGTCATTTTGTTTAGCCATTGATGCTAGGTGTTTCTGCTCTGCAACTTTGCATCCATATTTAGCAGCTTAACTTTACAAAAACGCAGTACATATACATATATGACATTCATGTCAAACACATTCAAATTGATAGAAACCAATGGACCTTCGAAATTGATGGCACCAATTTCTTTTACAAGTTGAAAATTGTGAATTGAAACCTCAATCGAAGCAACAAAGAAAGAGCTAAAAGCAACAGGAGAAAGGCTCGCCATATAGATGAAAATCCAAGTGTTGATGGGAATAAATTCTAAAACAAGCATCCTGTAAGCTATGAAATGGTACCCGCTATTAAACTATGCATAGAAATAAAAAGAAATTAGAAAACAAATAGAAAAACCTATACCTCCCTGTTGTTCTTCAGACTATATGATTGATTACACTTAATGTCATTTACAGAAATCTGAATTCATAAGGGAAGACAAGAATTTGACGAGTTGGATTATGGATTCTCAATTCTTACAATAAATTGACTGGGAGTTGTTAGAGCAGTAGATCTGAGAATTGTTTGGGCGACAATGTGGAAGAGAGGAGGAGAGCTGTTATCCATTTGGGGATTTCGATCTAATTAGAAAGAATATCGTCCGACCCATTTCCTACGAAATTGGCATAAAATTTAAACAAGAACCCAAACGATAAAGACAATTACCAAACCAATAATTATTGAAAACCCCAAACTAAACCCTAAAACCTTCAGCATAACACAATCTGAAGTTAACATCATAAACCCTAAATTTTACTATCGTACATCAATAAATCCAACACTTCAACCCATAAATTGATTTCTGTATTATTCAATTTCAATAAAAAAACAACCTAAACCTAACAATCTCATCGTATGCCAGAGCTTTAACTAGTCATTAGTCGTTGTAAACCTACCTCGCTTCTCCCTAGCATAGTCGATGTCCTCGTCCACTTGAGCCGTTGTAGTCCTGTCAAGCTCCAGATGCAGAAAAACAATGGCAAGTACAAAGAAGATGGCGGAGAGGGGGTGAGAAAATGGCTATCTGATCGAAGAGGGGAAAGACGAGAGAAAGAGGAAGGAAAGAAAAAAAAACGAGAACAGAAGAAAGAGAGAGGCGGAGTCTCTCGGGGAAAGAGAGATTTTCGATTCTGCTTGGATGAGCACGTTTCTTTTGCTAGGGCTTGCAATTGAAATTTTTTTATTTCAATTTGGACCGGGATAGAAAACGTGTCACTTGAATGGAATGGGTATAGCCTAACACTGCTAAAAACAAAAAGTTATATAAAAAAAATTAAAATAGCTTTTAGCGCCAAATATCTAAAAAATTATTATGAAGGTAGTTTAATAATAATGACCGTATTCTTTTATAGTTGATAAAATTCATCTTAAAATTTAAAAATATAATATAATAATTACAATTAATGATATAAAGATGCTATATAAATTAAATGTTATTATTTTATTTTCACATTTATTTTAAATAATCTTTTTTATATATAAATATAATAATATAATTAAAAATTAATATATTATATATTTTTATCAGTAAAAAAGGAGGAAGTCACATCTCAGCTACATCGTTACTATTTTGTATTATATATAGATATGCATAGAATTAGAGAGATTTTAGGGATTAATTTAAATTCTGTAAAACGCTTAGATGTAGTACAGATAAAATCTATCTTTTTATAGATAAATATAATAATATAATTAAAATTAATATATTATATATTTTATTTTATTTTTTATCAGTAAAAAAGGAGGAAGTGACACCTCAGTTTCATCGTTACTGTTTTATATTATATATAGATAATATATCAATTACGAGAGTAAAATATATTAATAACAACCACTTTTATTTACGGTCGTTAATAATATGATTTTTAGCAAGAATAGTTTTTTACCGTCGTAAAAAAGTATTTTTAATGAGAGTATCAGATATACTGTCGTTAAATTTGGTCGTTATATAATGAATTTTTTGTAGTGCACCAAGATTACTCATCCGATTTAAAATTGGCACCGGATTAGTTAGGTTCACTTTGAAGATTGGCACCATGGGATGGACGTGTCCCGTGGTGCACCCCAAGATTGACACAATCTCTCATAACCAACCATTTTAGGAGTGAATGTGTCAATCTTGAGGGAAGTTAATCCCTATACAGGAAGGAAAATCATCTCCCCTGTCGTCGCCTTCCAGAAAGGGATGTTACGTATTCAACCACCTTTAGAAAAATTAATCGTGTTAGGCAGGGAAAAAGACGATTTTGGCTTCGCGAAATGAAGATTAACGAAGTCTGCGAGGTCTGAAACGTGACTATCTATTCGCATATCGATGCTTTCGCGAAGTCTGCGAGGTCTGAAACGTGAGGATCTATTCGCAGACTTCGCGAACTAATCGATTCGCGAGGTAGATCCATACGTTTTTAGACTCTTTCTCTTCGCATATCTTCGCGAAATCATCGATTAACGAAGTAGATCGTCACTTTCCAAGCTCTTTCTCTTCGCAAAGCTTCGCGAAACCATCGATTGCGAAGTGAATTCATGAAAAAATGCAGAAAAAACAACAGATACTTACATTTTTCGCCCCTTTCACCTCCAAAAGCGACAATAACAATATGATAACATGGGAAGAACGAAGCAAATATCGTAGAAAAACCATTTCTTTGATGGTAATAAGAAGAAAGAAACCAAGCAACGAACAGGAAGATGAAAAACCATGGATTCGTTTTCTAGGGTTAGGAAGTTGCAGAATCAAGAGATGAAGAGAGGAAAAAGAGAAATTCATTGTGATTTTGACGAAATTGTGCAGATTTCGTGCAATTTAAAGGAAGAAAGGAAGATCAAAAGTCTTCAAATCATTAATGCAGGAGCTGTTGGAAACAAAGGAGGGTTACAGAAAAACGGAATTGAAATTAAGAACGAAAATCGGACTGTGCCATGGCGGAGGCCACTGCCTTGAAAGCGATTTCGACAGACCGAGGTGCAATCTGTAACTCCGGTCGCTCCCCAAGGTTAACACAGAAAACCTTCGAACCTGTGCACTCAAAGTCGAAGATTGTAGAACAGCAAAAGAGTATTTTAATTGCCTAGGAAAAATGATTGAAAGAAAAACTGTGTTTTAAAAGCTGGAACCTTACTGTATTTATAGGCCACAGAAATATGAACGTTAGAACGTTCATATACACGTTAGAACGTGGAGTGAGACCAGGAGATAAATAAGGTTCCGTTTTTTACTAATTAAAATGCTGAAGAAAAATTCAAAGAAGTTGAAACGGATAAAAAATAAAATAAAATTCGGGCCCAGTCCAGTCGGGACGGGCGGGCATCGCGCGAACGAGCGAGCGCGCGCGTGTGGTATATTTGCTAAAAACCACTTAACACAATTTAAAGGCTTCTAAAACTTCATCTGAGACCCCCACAACACGTAAATAACCTTAAAAACTTTTGATGTTCCGCGATAATACATTACAACGCTTTTGAAGGTCATGCGTACACCTTGGGTCTCATGAGTGCTCTAGAAAGACTGCCTGAGTCTTTCATAGAAGGCGGCCCACCTCCACACTCAAGTAGGTGATCTCAAAATGAGATCATTAAGAGTTTCTCATAACTCAACCTTCAAAACACATCCATCAGGTCCATTATCATGAACCACCACTTAATCGGGCTATGGATTACACACGCACTATTATTTGCCATAGGAATGGGAGTAGTATAGTGCATAACAAGGAAAATATGGTTTCGTTTGACCACGAATGGTGTCCACCATATTTCCTTTACTCAACAAGCTTTAGTCCCATTCCCCTCGATGACTCAAGTACAACTCTTCTAGGTAACCCTTTGGTAAAAGGATCTGCTAGATTCTTTTCCGACCTCACATAGTCTAAGGCAATTACTCCATTCTTCAAGAGTTGTTTCAAAATTCCATGTCTAATGCGAATAGGTCTTCTCTTTCCATTGTAGACACTATTCTTTGCTGTACCGATAGCTGCCTGTGAATCACAATGCATTGAAATGGGTGCAGAAGAATTCCCCCACAATGGAACATCTGCTACTAGAGCTCTCAACCATTCTGCTTCTTGACTAGCCAGTTCAAGAGCTATAAATTCAGATTCCATGGTTGATCAAGCAATGCAGGTTTGCTTGGATGATTTCCAAGACACTGCACCACCACCTAGAACAAAAACATAGCCACTGGTGGAACTCACCTTATCATTGTTAGATACCCAATTTGCATCAGTATATCCTTCTAAAACAGCAAGAAATTTAGTAAAGTGCAAACAATAATTCATGGTACCTCTTAAGTATTTCAATAAGCGATAAAGTGCAGTCCAGTGTTCATTACTTGGACAGTGAGTATATCTACTCAATCTACTAACAGCATAGGCTATGTCAGGTCTAGTATGGTTCATTAGGAACATTACACTACCTATGATCTTAGCGTATTCCTCTTGGGAGACACTATTTCCTCCCTTATTACTTGTTAAATTTACACTAGGATCATAAGGAGTTCTAGCTGGAACTACATCAAAACTGTTAAAAATTTTCAACAGCTTTTCAACATAATGTGACTGTCCTAATGAGAATCCATTTTCTGTCTTAGTGATTTTGATGCCAAGAATTACATCCGCTTCTCCCATGTCTTTCATGTCAAAGTGAGAAGAGAGAAAGGATTTTGTGTCATTAACCATATCTAGGCTTGTCCCTAAGATAAGCATGTCATCCACATATAGGCATATAATCACATAATTCGAATCACAAGACTTAGAATAGACACATGTATCCGATCCATTAACCACATACCCATTGGAAAGTAAAACGCTGTTAAATTTTTCATACCATTGCTTGGGTGCTTGTTTCAACCCAAAGAGTGATTTTTTCAATTTGCACACTTTGTCCTCGTGTCCAGGTATGAGTATCAAAATAGTCAATTCCTTTCTTTTGACTATAACCCACTATAACTAATCTAGCTTTAAATTTTTCAATGGATCCGTCAGGCCTCAATTTTCGTTTAAATATCCATTTACACCTTATAGTTCTAGAGCCTTTTGGCAGATCAACTAATTCCCATGTATGGTTGGCCATAATGGAATCTATTTCACTCTTAATAGCTTCTTTCCAAAAATCAGCATCTATAGAAGTGACTGCTTCTTTATATGTTTTTGGGTCTTCTTCTATTAGATAGGCAGACATAATGTCATCAGTAATGTTATCTGGATTTTCTAATAGAAAGGCTGAAATGAAATCTGGTCCAAAGCTATTTTCTATTCTTCTTCTTTTGCTTCTCCTGGGTTCAAAAGCAACATCATTTTCATTCTCATCCTGAGGTAGAGATGAAGCAGACACAATTGGAGTAGGAATAGGTAATGAAGTAGAAGCACTAGTTGCATCACACTGTTTGTCTTTCTTTGGGGGAAAGGTGTTTTCAAAAAACACTACATCTCTAGATTCACATATGCTATAGTCGTTTAGATTCATGAACCTATAAGCGGCACTATTTGAGGCATAACCAATGGAAACACAATCAAAGGTCTTGGGTCCTATGTTTGGCTTTCTAAGGATGGAAATGCAACTTTAGCAAGACAACCCCAAACTCTCAAAAAATTCAAATTGGGTGCAAAACCCTTCCATAGTTCATAAGGAGTTTTATTTAACTTTGTATGGGGAACCCTATTCAGAATATAACATGCAGATAAGACAGCTTCCCCCCACATGTTATCAGATAACCCAGAACTAATTAACATGACATTCATCATCTCTTTGAGAGTTTTATTTTTCCTTTCAGCTATACCGTTTTGTTGGGGTGTATACGGCGCACTAGTCTCATGTACAATGCCATTATTCTCACAAAGGGACTTAAGGAAAAAAGTTCCATACTCTCCTCCCCTATCGGACCTAAGCCTTTTTATTTTCTTGTATAATTGATTCTCTACCTCTGATTTAAATTTAATAAACATATGCTCAGCCTCATCTTTTGATTTTAATAAATATACTTTGGTATATCTAGAGAAGTCATCAACAAAAGTAATGTAGTATCTTTTGCCACCTTTGCTAACAGAGTTTTTAAAATCAGCCAAATCAGAGTGAATTAAACCAAGCAGTTCTGTACTTCTATTCTCAACAGGTAAGAAAGGTTTCTTTGCAAATTTTGCTTCCACACATATAGAGCATTTGGAATTAATTTCAGAATTAGTGACATTTATAACATGCATATTTCCCAATTTTTTAATGGAAGCAAATTTTACATGTCCTAATCTACCATGCCACAAATTAATGGATTCACTCAAGTAAACAGAAGCAGATGTAGTTGCATTAATTCCAACAGAATTCACATGGACAGTGTTCAAAATAAAGAGGCCATCAGCTAGGTACTCTTTTCCCACAAAAGTCCCATTCCTAGTGAGAATAACCTTATCAACCTAAAAAATAATTATTAAACCAGCCTTATTTAGCAAGCTACCAGAAATAAGATTTCTACGAAGAGCAGGCACATACAGCACATTATTTAAAGACAAGCTTTTTCCAGAAGTTAACTTAATTAAAATTGTTCCTTTACCGACAACACCAGCAGTAGTGGTGTTTCCCATGTAGACGCATTCCCCATCGGCAGCTTCCTCAAAGTGATTAAACAGGTCCTTGTTTGAGCATAAGTGCTTTGTAGCTCCAGTATCTAGAACCCAGTCCGTTTTGTTTTCCACCAGATTAGCTTCAACCACAACAGAAGCAATAATTTCTTCATTTTCCACCAGATTGGATTGTGGAGCAGCTCTGTTGTTTGGATTATGATTGGTGTTATGTTGGTTCTTCCTTTGGTAGCACTGAAATGCCTTGTGGCCAGGTTTACCACACACAAAGCATTCCACTACTTTCCTCTTCTGAATTCTTCCATTCTTCTTGAAAGGCCTGTTCTGGTTTGAGCCTTTTTGGAATTTGGTTGAAGGTCCTTTGTTCCTGTCTTTTGGCACCACAACAGATTCAACAATATTAGCATTAATTGAAACAGACTTAGAGGAAAGTTGCTTATCTTTCATTCGATTTGCTTCTTCAGTTCTCATGTGGCTGACTAGCTCCTGTAGACTGAAGTCTTTTTTCTTATGTTTCAAATGGTTTCTGAAATCACTCCAGGAGGGTGGAAATTTTTCCAGGAGAACATTGGCTTGCAGCAGATCAGACATTATCATGCCTTCACCCAGAACTTCAGCAACTAGATTCTCATATTCATGAATCTGGTCAATGATTGGTTTTTCATCAACCATTTGATAACTGAGCCATCTTCCAACCACGTATTTACGTTTACCTGCATCATCAGACCCGTATTTTTCTTTGAGGGTATCCCAAATTTCTTTGGCAGACCTTTTATTGACAAAAATATCGAACAATGGGTTCGACATATGATTTAGGAGATGACCCCTGACTGTTTTGTTGTCTTTTTCGTATTTTGCAGAACGAGTGTCGTACTGTTGAACAATCAGGGACATGGCAGGACCATTTGGGTCAGAGGGTGGATCCTGGACAACAACATAGTCCAGTTTGAGCTGTTCAAAGAAAATCAGAATTTTCTGCGACCATCTTTTGTAATTAAGACCGTCCAAAGGTTCAAGTTTGGAGAGGTCAGGAAGGGATTCCGCAATTAAAGCAGACATGATTGCGAAACAGAAAATCGCTTTCAAATTGTTGGAAACAAAGGAGGGTTACAGAAAAACGGAATTGAAATTAAGAACGAAAATCGGACTGTGCCGTGGCGGAGGCCACTGCCTTGAAAGCGATTTCGGCAGACCGAGGTGCAATCTGTAACTCCGGTCGCTCCCCAAGGTTAACACAGAAAACCTTCGAACTTGTGCACTCAAAGTCGAAGATTGTAGAACAGCATAAGAGTATTTTAATTATCCAGGAAAAACGATTGAAAGAAAAACTGTGTTTTAAAAGCTGGAACCTTACTGTATTTATAGGCCACAGAAATATGAACGTTAGAACGTTCATATACACGTTAGAACGTGGAGTGAGACCAGGAAATAAATAAGGTTCCGTTTTTGACTAATTAAAATGCTGAAGAAAAATTCAAAGAAGTTGAAACGGATAAAAAATAAAATAAAATTCGGGCCCAGTCCAGTCGGGCGGGCGTCGCACGAACGAACGAGCGAGCGCGCACGTGTGGTATATTTGCTAAAAACCACTTAACACAATTTAAAGGCTTCTAAAGTCCAATTCTATATATACCCACTCAAAGGGTTATATGTTTCCCATGTGGGATTGTAAAAGTGCTCTTGAGAGCAAAGTGGTTAAAGACAAATATACCCCACACTTTCAAAGCCATTTTTCATTCAACATAACAAAGCCATTTTCTAACAGGAGCAACTTTTCGTGTAACCAAGGAGATAGGGGGAGCGGCCGTTCGCGAGTGGTGGGAAGTGGGAAGGTTAGGGGTATTATGGAAAAGTCACACAAAATCAGTCTAGATATGTAGTAGGATGAGTAAATGGGTTCAATATGTAAATGGGCCTCCCATTTGACTCAGTTTTGTAATTTTTCCATAATTATATAGTCCTCCAGTTTTTGTTTTTATTAACTCATTAGTCCTTATGCTTGGGTCAATGGTCAAACTATACAAAATAAATTTTAAAATACCAAAATTACCCTTTATTTTATGTTTTAATAATAAAACATATAGTTTTCCTATTTTATATATATTTTCTATTTTTTCCTATATAATCACAATCTCTCCAATATAAAGTAATTGATTTATTAATTTTTATATAATTATAGAACTTTAATTTAATAACGTAAAATTTATTGGCTAAACAAATGAATGAAAAATATTTCAAAAATTATTAAAATAAGAGCAAAACTATCATTGTAAAAAGTTTTTACAATTCTAATAAATTTTACCGAATGAAGAAAAAAATATGATTTTTAAAAAAATTATAATAATATTTAATGTTAGTTTAAAGATATTATATTAAAAAATAAAGAAAAAAATAATTACAATTTAAGAAAATTAATAATATATTTTTTTAAGTATATTAATTTCGGTGCATATGTAGTTCAAAAACTTCATTAAAATTAATTAGATTAAATTTGAAACTAAAAGATAATTTTTTTATGTATATAACTAGGGGTAATTTTGGACTTTCATTTATAAAAATAAATGGAAGGACTAAAGAATTGATTAAGATAAAACATAAGAACCTTATAATTATATGATGGACTTACTAGCGTGTTATAATTATTTACCCTTTTAATTATATATGATGATAATAATTTTTTGGTTAAAAATAATTTAAATTTATAAAAAAAATATTATTTTAAAAAGTAACTTTGTATAATATTTTGTTCCTCAAAAAAACAGTTAACAACAATTGTAATGTATGTGTAGTAATTGTATTGAAAATAATATTTTTTCATTAATTAGATTATAAAGTAAAGTAATAAGCAGGTGAATTGGTTCAGGAATTGCTTCGAGAAGCCCAATGGGGCTTTTGGCCTCAGCGACTGGAAGGAGGTGTTCTTGATAGCTACGGCCACGCTGTGGAAGTGGTGGAACAAAATGATTTTTCAATCTGACTTCTCCGTGCCGACGGTTGGAGGTGAATTGATTGGTAGGAAGGGGGTGCTGGCACGCTTTAAACGTTAATAGAGGCAGAAAGCCATTGTCCGAGAGGTGGCTTTGCTGGAGCAGATCCCTTGCTGGTTTCTGGAAATTGAACACTGATGGTTCGCGGAAGGGTGCAGCAGGTCTCATTTCAGTAGGCGGTCTAATCAGGAATAGCGCAGGTGCATGGATTTGCGGCTTTATGCAGAACATTGGCTCAAGAAGTTCGTTTGAATTGGAGATATGAGGCATTATTTCTGGCCTCCGAGTTGCTCTTGAAGAAGGTGCTCGTTTGCTGGAAGTTGAGTCGGACTTTGCAAAAGTCGTGGCGTTTATAAATAATGCTTGTCACCATCCTACACGTGCTCTGATAAGGTAGGTTCAGTTACCCTTGAAAAAGTTTAAAGTGGTGAAAGTCTCTCACATTTTCCACGAGATGAATAGATGCGCAGATTTCCTGGCAACTAAAGCTGCTAGATTCGTGATTGGTATTACCAGAATTCTTCACTCCCCGCCGGACATGGCTCGGGTGCTCTCAGAAGATTATCAAGGAATTGCTATTCCCCATTTGTTAGCTACTTAATGTAGCCTTGCTGTTTTCTGGTTTTTTGCTTTTGCTCTTTTTCTTTTTGTTTCCCTGCTAACCAAAAAAAAAAGCAGTTAATATTTTATTTTATTAGAAAAATTGAGCATAATGATTCGAACAACATTTTGCTTCATACAGTATTTCGTTCCGTAAACTTTATAAATTCTTGCATTGAAAAATAATATAGCAGTGAGTTTTTCATTATAAATAATATAATTGTTTACTTATTTTTTTAAAGTAGTTTGCAATAATCTAAATGAACCTAAATTGTATAAATATTTTTTTCTCTATTGACAACTCATTTATTTAAAACTAATTTTTTTTTTCAAATTGATGGGATTAATATCCCAAAATTTTAAAAATAGTTGTATTTATTTTAAAATCGGGTATACATAGTACACGATGTAAAATGAGTTTTGGGCTTAGAATCACAACACTAACACAGTCAGCCTTTACCCTTTCCCCATTTGGTAGGTTAACCCAACATTTGTCTATCTTGGGTTATGAGTTATAGAGCCCAACATCACAAATGATGTGGTTTGCGGCTCTAGTGTCTATTATCCAATAAGGTTTAGTGAGTTTATTAATAGTGGAGTTTAGGACTTTACTAGAAGTGTCTCTTTTGACAAAGGTATTGACGCTACTACCCAGTGTAGGAGATTTCCCTTGGTGATTCTGTGGCAATAGTGCTACAAGTGTCTAGTATTGTTCTTTAGTAAAAATGAATGGTTCTGCATTGATCTGTCTGTTATCCTCTTCTCCTGAGTCTCCATTCTCTACCTTGATTTGTTGTTGCATTTGCTTTAGGCTGCATTATTCTGAAGTTACTTCCTTTGTTTCGATTGTTGTTCTGCCTATTTTGTGTGTTTGTGAATCCTACGAACAAAGTACTTTCATTTCCTTCGCCGTCTTTTTACAGGTGCTAGGCCTATATGCCTTTCATGTTGTATGGATAAAGCGAACGCTTTATTCAGTGAAGGCAATGGCTCAATGAGAAGGATCTGGGAGCAGATGGTGGAGTATGAATTTAATCCTTGGAGGAAGGTAATGACTTAGTCAGCATCATGTTGATCCCGTAAGACCTTGAAGGTGTTGCAACTGCAAGCTGGTCTACAAGCGCATTTTGGCGTAGGCCTCAGGTTCATCAGCTTATCATAGAGTATCTTCAGTCTTGTATAATATTCTGTCACATTTCCATTGCCTTGGTATAAGTTGTGTATTTCTCTTCGCAGCTAAGTATCCTCAAGGAGTTTGTTTGGGCAAATCGTTCCTTCAAGTCTGCCCAGACTTGATCTCTCTCACTTATTGTCAACCAGATAATGCTTCTTGCTATTGAAGGTGAGAATGCATGATGAATCCATGACATCACCGTGTTATTGCATCTCTCCCACTTATTGTACATGTTATCTTCAACTGTAGGTACTTTTTTGGTTCCATCTACGAATGAGAACTTATTCTTCAACATCAAAGCTACCTTGATGGACCATGACCATTGGTGATAGTTGGGTCAAGTGAGGACATGCGATACGAGGACTAATGCCGGAGTTTCATTTTGTGGGAGATGGTATGGGCTGCTGGAACTAATCATAGGAGCAGCCATTATAGCCTTATGTTTAAAACAAAGTTTGCTCTGATAGCATATGAATATTGAATGAGGTAAAAATTAATACTGTAATATTTCTCATTAAAAAGTTAGTGGCATAATCCTTACATATTTATATTAGTTCTAAGTTTGGTGAATAAGAAAAAGGTATATGTTAAATAATTAAAAGGACATGGACAAGTGTTGCAATCATGGCCACCAATCATTGCCGAGTGTGATGAATGGTGTGGATGAATTGGGCCAATGATAAGATGTGTTAAGGCGAAGCTTAAATGAGTGGTATTGCTTCTGGAATATACAAAGGATTGAAAAGGTCAAAAATACCTTTGGTATATGAAGAGTTGGACGAAGCAAAAGATAAGATTTAAAGGCTTTATCTCTTGCTTTTGTACTTGTTTTATTTGAACCCATACTGAAAAATTTCCATCTTCCTAACCGTTCCATCTTCTTCTTTCCTTTAACTAAAGAAAAACTCTCTTCCTCCATTGATTTCGAGTTTTCTTCCGTACTACAAAAAAATGGTTTTTGCAAGAAAACTATGTGTAGATACGTGTTTTATGATGATTTTCTAGTTACATGGTTGATCGACGATGCCCGAAGAAAAGGTTGATCAACCTTAAATCCTATAAAATATGTTCTTTTTTTTTCTTTTTCTTCTTTTTAGTGTAGTTTGAGTCTAGATTAGCTTTTATGGTAGTTTGAGTCTTGGTCAATCTATATACTTATTCACAAACTAGTGTAATATGCAAAAAAATCATAACTAATAAATTATTTAGTATATACCTACATTTCAATTTTAAATGAATTGGTTACTTAAAATCCTATACTCTTATTATTGAGCTTAAAAAAAACAAGAAATTGTAGCTAACAAATTACATTTCTTCCGGTCTTCAATGGGACAACTAATTTCTTTCTGTAACCAACCATTTTATAAAGAAAAAACTATAGCAAGTAGTCATGTAAAATCAAGCAGACTCAAGCTTTACACCTGTGATAATTTTGTTCGTGTACTCATTTCAAGTGTATTAGTACTATCATCAACACTTGTGTATCTATACCACTTAGCACATACTAAAAAATACATCAAATTAACAATCTCAATCCCACCAATCATATAATAGAAGTAATCCAGTCTTCCTTTGTTAAGATCCTCAGCCAACCAATCTCCACTTGTTGATCTTGAACTAACATGGTGTACTACAGACACAAGAAAACCACAAAAATAGCTTGAAACAGCATTACTGGCGAAGAACAATGACTGCGCAATACTCCTCATATTGTCTGGAAATTGCTTGTAGTAAAATTCCGTTTGAGCAACATAATTGAAAGCCTCGGCCAATCCTGTAAGTGCAAGCTGAGGCACCAACCACATACCGGACAAGGCCGAAATAGACCCTCCTTTGGGAGATATTCCAATTCTTGGGCTACTTAATGCTACATTTCTTCTACTTTTTTCAACCAAACCAGCAACAAACATAGAAAGGATTGCAAATATGAATCCAATTCCCATTCTTTGAAGTAATGTGAATCCACCTTCTTTGCCTGTAAGCCTTTGAAGACGGGGAACGACGATTCGGTCATAGATAGGAACCCAGATGGTCAAGCTTAGCATAGTAAAGATAGCGTAGGTTGCTGCTGGTACTTGGAAACCATTACTCCCTAAATGTTTGTCAAGCTGAAGAGCTTGCAAAACTGCATAATTATGTTGTTGAATCATAGGAATATTGAATATTACCGATGATATCCATAAGGGTATTATTCTCAACCAACATTTCACTTGTTCAACTTGTTGAATGCTGCAAATTCTCCATGGATTAGTAGCTGATCCATCTGAGTTAATTTCATCTTTGCTCGTAATAATTGCTGCTTTGTCAAGAAACGTAAATTGATCTGTGTGATGAAGCTTGGAGTTTATAGATTTAGGTGGAATGAAATTGAAAAGAGAAGATGGGAGATTATGAGGAAGTTGAAGTTTTCTTTTGTTAGCAGCAACTACAAGTACTTGAGCTATACTAGTTAAGGGGCTGCCTTGAGGTTTAACTATAACATACATGTTTGTTCCCACAAAGAAAACGACACAAGAAAGGAACATTAGAAAAGCAGGAATAGCTAATCCAATTCCCCAATGCACATCAGATTGTACATATACAATTCCTGTCACTGATACCATAGCTGCAAATGTGAAAGTAAGGTAGTACCAGTTAAAGAAGCTACTGATACCCTTTTTTCCTGATTTTGTTTTTGGATTGAATTGGTCTGCTCCGAAAGCCAAATTACAAGGTCGGATCCCACCTGCCCCGATCACTAGGAATCCGAAAGAACTTAACAAGAAGCCTAATTGCCAAGCAGTTGGAGGTAAACACTTATTGCTACCTGGCTCACATTTTGGAGGATGCAGATTGGATATTGCAGCAGTTAGCATTAACACGAGCATCCCCTAAAATCAAGTAATTAAATCGTATGGTCATCATTAAAAGAATGTTCGGATCATCTTTTAGTATCTAATGTTTGTTGCTATTTTTGTTTTGTTACAAAAGTTTTAGGTAAGGGTCGGCCTATCCACTTCTAATGTCAGGACAAATCACAAACCTTTATGAAGATTAAAAGTGGAATTTATAAATTACCTACTAATAAGAGCTAAATTTTAACAGAGTGGGGAATCAAACCTCAAACCTGACAAGTAAACTATCTATATTAGTTGATTACATTAGTTGTTAGTGGATTAACTTCTTGGTTAGCTGATTTGATTTGCTGGTTGTGTAAAACCTGTTTAGTAAAAAAATAGCTGATTGATAATAGTTGTTTGTGTAAAATAACAAATAATGATATGGTAAATTCTTTATTTGGAATTAAAGTATAGTAATTAAGAGTAAAATGTCTTTAAAAAGAAATGGAACAATAAGCTCATTGAAAAAACTTATAAATCTAGCTTTTCCAAAGCTACCGGTAAGCTTTTTCAAACATTTGACTAGTGAAAACTTCTAATATGGCTCAAAAATCTAATTTTACATCTCTTTACCAAAGAGAGCAATTAACCGTTTGTTTAGTGTTAGCTGGTAAAAGTATGTTGATTTTATCTTATTTTCCTTCTAAAATAGTTATAATCACTTGTTTTAGATAAATTACACCCATCATCCCTGAACTTTTACCTTAATTTAATTATGATCCCTAAAATTCAAAATCACTTTTTTCTTTTTTTACTAAATGATTAACCAAAATCTCAAAATATAAAACTCCAAAAATTAAAGTTGTTAACAACTCATTTCCATAGAACTACAGTTTCTATTTTTCAATTCTAACCAAACAAAACATTTATGTTTATTAGAATTAGCAAGTGAAAAAAAAAAAGGTACCAGGAAAGAGGCAACCGAAGCAAAACCGAGACAGTTATAGCGACCGAAATAAGTATCGGAGAGGAAGGCACCAAACAAAGTCGCTATACTGCAAGTTCCATTGAAGACGTTGATAAGAATAGTTGCAGAAACACTCTTCATATTGAATACTGTTGTTAAATACACCACAAGATTTGCAGATGATCCAACTGTTCCAAGCTTCTCAAATGTTTCATTTCCTGCGTATCAATTCTTTCATTAATTTCTCAATTGATTATTCAAATTGATTAAATATGAATTACCTATGATGAATGGCATGGCTTTGATTCCATTATAAGTTATCAGATCTTCTTGATTCTCCTCTGGATCTGCTGCTTTCTCCCCCTTCTTCTCCATCGATATTCTGTCTCTAATTCTAGGAATAACTGCCTTTATGCTTTGCTCCTTTTTATATTATCAAAATTGGGTAAATTGCATATATGGTCACTCACGGTGTGTTTGTTAGAAGGGATATAAGAGGTGGGATAGGGATAAAAAACACGAGATAAGTTATCCCGTGTTTGTTTGGGAGATAGAAGAGTGAGACGGATGATGGATAAACTTCTTATCCCTCAAATCCTATACCCGGGAAGTGGTGGTATAAGGAGGTGGGATAAGCTACTGTGACTTTAATAAGATAGAAAAGTTCATCTTATCCCTCAAATTAATGTTACGTAGTTTAAATAAGGTTAAAATAGTAAAATGTATTATTTTATCCCTATCCACATCTCACATATCAAACATTGAATAATAAACCTCGATTATCATATTTTTATCCTTATCCCAACCTTTTATCCTTATCACTATCTCAACCTTTATCCTATTTCTACCCTATCCCAATAGAATACCAAACGCCCCGTGAATGTTATTAGCTCCATCAAAATTGTACCCATCATCAAACCAATCATTCAAATATATATACACACCCAAAAAAGAAGGCAAAAACATCTTGAGTTTAATAACAGTTACTTAGTGCTTTGATCTTTTATCATCATATATACATTAAGTTTTTTTTTTTTTTGTCACACTAAATTTCTGATAAAAAAAAAAAAGTCAGTTTTGAATATAAAATTCGATTAACTGAGTATTATTTATTTTATATACATTTAAAATTTATATTTTCACTGTTTAAAAGCAGTTTTTGATATGCGTAATTTGACTATAGAGAACCTATAAAAACTTTAATTTAAAATGTAAAATAATCTATTTGTAAAAGACGCTAGGCGCTAGTCGGACGGACATGTCCCAAAAATTAATCGGATTTGTATTTTTTGTATTTATTTATTTTTTTATTACATAAAGTATTATATAAATACAATTAATATATGAATTATACCATATAAAAATAATAATATAAAATATTTAGGATAGAAAAATATACATATTTTAATATTATTTACATTAATGTCCTTAAAAAAATAACAAATAGATCAATAAAAATAACATTTATAACAAAATGTGTCAAAATAAAATAAATTTAATATTCCTAAAAATAAATTTAATAGTTTAAGGCTTTTTTTGTTTTTTTTATTTAATTTTTTTTTTAAATTAAAAAAAAATTGACATAAAATTTTAGGACCAATTTTTTAAAAAAACGCCGCCTGGGACCACCTAGGAGCCGTCTGGGACTGCTTAGAAGCCGCCTAGACCCGTCTAGGAAGCCAAAAATCGGTCAACCGATTTATGCCGCTCGATTAGTGGAAATCAAGACGATATTCTAAAAATCCATACCTTGACGGCTGCCTTGACCGATTTTTAGAACACTGATTTCAAATATCGATAAAGTGAATAACTTTTTTTAATTGAATTAAATGTTTGGAACTAACTATTTTTTTTTTAAGAAATGAATTAATGAGATAAAAGAATATTAATCAAAAACTTAATATACTCAAATAAGAGATCACGAACTTAATAAAAAAAACTCAGTATGCTTTTCAGAAGAAAAAAGAAAGAAAAATATATGCAAAAGAGTATGTGTGTCCATAATTTGGAGAGATATACTTAGAGCTGTCAATTAGTTGGGGATTCCCCATCCCCGTTGGAGACCCGGCCCGTTGGGGATAGGGAATCCCCGTTTGTGATTCCCATGGGGTGGGGATGGTTTTTATTTTGTCCCCGATAGTCGGGGACGGGGCGGGTATGGTTACAAGTGTTCCATCCCCGTCCCCGTCCCCATCCCCGTCCCCGAATGTCCCTAACGGGGATCCCCGATTAAATACCCGAATATCAAAAAAAAAAAAACTAAAAAAATATATATGTGATTTAGATAAACTAAAAAAAAAAACTAAAAAGATTGAGTTGTAACCTGGTTGTTTTAAAACGGAATATATTCTAAAAATAAATTAAGACAGGTTAAGTAAGAGCTCTTAGATTGGTTTAAAATTAAAACGGAACCTATGTGATAACTTGCTGGATCCGCTTTGATATTCTTTGCCGGAGTTACCTGCAAAACAAAACCGGAGACAGGATCTCCGGGAAAACTCTCCGACGATCAAGTCAGTTTTTGTAAAAATGAGTCTATAATTTAGCAATAGCTTTGTGGGAAAAAAAATGTGAACGTACCTCCCCCCTTATTCTTAAGGCCTTTTATAGGTGTTTTTTGGGTAACCGCCGAGGGCGGTTACTCCTTAGTGGGCCATGTTCTGAGGGCGGTTACCCCTTTTTAGGCCATGTCCCTTTCGTGGCTTTCATGGCAACGAACGTGGTTCTGAGTGGGAGTCCTGACACTCCGTTTAGGAATTCGGGGCGGTTTACTCGATGCGCCCGCTTCCTTCATTCGGGTCCCGTCCAATCTTAGCCCATGGGGCTTTAATATGGGCTGGGCTTGCGAAATGAATATAACCCGTTTTGGGCTTCGCGGGTTATCACATGCCTCCCCCTTGGTCTAGCAAGAGCCCTTTTAGGGTCTTTTTATAGGGGACGCTTCGTCTTTGTCCGATTATTTCCAAGTTTTGAATTTGTGCATTTCCCCTCTTTCGTTTTCTCCGGCGTTGACCTTTTAATTCCGTTACTTCTTTTCCGGCGTTGACCTCTTAATCCCGTCACTTCACTGTGTTGTCTTTTTCATGTAAGTTTTTCTTTTCACATTTGTTCCTTGCTCGGCTTTTTTGCTTCTGTTTTCCTTTTATCGATCATGTCAGACCTCGACTTCGCGCCGTTTGACGACGATTATGTCCGCGAGGTCTCTAACGAGGTTGAAGAGATGGTTGAGGAAGCTTCAACCAGCTCTCCTGGGTGTAATTCTCATCCCGCCGACTTCCTTCATCTGGCGAATACAACCGACGAGGGTTTAGGTTTTGACCCCAAAAAGTTGATTCCGCCACCTGTCCCAACCCCTCGTTTGTTACCAAAGAAGGATAGGTCGGGAAGTCTGGTTTGTCAAGAGACAATCGATGATTTGCGGGAGCATTATCCCTGGCTCCGAGGTCTCGAGACTATCATTCCTGGGGAGGATAGGGGACCGGGCGATTTCCCAAAGGGGTACTTCACTATTTTCGTGGCCCAGATTATCTGCGGCTTCACTTATCCGCTGGCGGATGAGATTGCTTCCGTCCTAGGCGGTTATGGAATCGTGCCCGGACAATTGCATCCTAACGGCTGGGCCGATTTGACTCTGGACAAATTCTTGGCGGATTGTTTGGAGGTTCCCTTTTCGCCCAAAATCTTCTCCAAGCTCCACCATTTCAAAAGCTCGGCGGGGTATTTCACTTTCATCCGCCAGAGCGGATACTATGGTTTTGACGAGAAGCTGAACAAGATCCGCGAGTGGGATCGATCTTACTTTTTTATCAAGTTTAATGAGGAAAACCTGAACTTCCTTCGTTGCTGGAGCCGACCCAACGTAAAGAGTTTGAACTTCGGGTATCCCAGCAAGGAAGAATCCGCCGTTATCAAGTTCCTGAAGAGCACTCCTCCTTTTGTATGGACATACGATCAGGCTTTTCATATGCTAAGGAGCCGAGTAGCGATTGCGTACCGCGAGGGGGATTACGTTGTCTATATTCCTTATCGCGTTTTTGTGCAAGGTACTTTTTATTTCCAAGTTGATGGTTTCTTTTAACCCTTTGCAGGGGTGATCCTTTATCTCAAATCGCTGCAGATCGGGAGGCTAAAGCCCTGGCGAGAAGAAAGAAGCGGATGACTGAAACCGCTTCCGTTGTAGGGGTGGATCCTTCTGGAGGGACGATTCCTTCTATTGGGGCGGCTTCCCCGGTTAGGGCTTCCGCTTCACAAGGTCCCGCTTCAGCCTCCGAGGATCTTCCTTTAACTAGGAAGCGGAAGATAAGTGCGGATACAGAGTCTTCTCGTTCTAAAAAGAAGAACACTTCTGTGTCCCTTACTGTTGGCGGCGCACCTGTATCCGCCTCGTCTAAAGGAAAGAGCAGTACCCCCATTCACGAGGTATCTTGATCTACTCCCTCTCGTATTGCTACTTTTTCCTCATGAGCTATCTGCCGTTCTCTTGATATTTTTCTTTATGCTTTTGCAGCCAATCCCCGATATTAACGGATGGTGGACTAGGACTTTCGGCCTGGCTGTGAACTTCTCTTGCAAGGATATTGTATCTTCCATATGCAATGTCCTCGGGCGACTTCCCTCTGCCTCCCGTGTGCGCGAGCAAGTACCGCTCCCTACTGCTGTGGAAGGGATCGAGAAGCGTTCTGTAGAGGTATATTATTGCTTTGTCCTTCGCTTTCAAATATCTTGTGTTCATTGTAACCGCATATTTCTATTCGCCCATTTTTATTTGTGAGACGTGTTATATGCAGATTATCAATTTCGCTGAGGGCATTCTCCGAAGGGATGCAGAGCGAGCCAAGGAGTTGGAAAGTCTTGGTACGGAATTGGCGACTCAGAAGTCGCTTTATGATGATGTCCAAGGGAAGGTGAAGGTCCTAGAGGGCACCTGCCAGAAGGCCGTGGGCGAGAAGGAGGAGGCCCTTAAATCCCTTCAGGCCAAGTCCGATGAACTGCAAAAAGCCCTCGACGACCTAGCTGCTTTCAATGAGGCCTAAAAGAAGAGGGTTGAGGAGATTTTGGCTGAAGATGGCGCCCGCATCTACTGGTATGGGGAGCGGATTCATGCCGCTTATGAGCACGGGCATCAGGGTCTAGTACTTAACCGCCCCAAAGTTCCCATCCCTGAAAAGGATTTAACTGGGGAGTGGGATAAGCTGGAAGCCGAGGATGCTGATATGGATGAGGTACTCTTCTTAGATTGGAAGAGTCTTCAGGATCCTCCGATTAGCTGCGAGATCCCTATTCAGCCCGTGGACGGAGAGGCACCCCAAGCCGTTTCTCAACCTGTGCAAGAGGTACCTCTCGCCAAAGAGGTTATTGAAGCGGTTACTGATTCAAGGGTTGAGGATTCGCTTGAAGTAGATCCTCCTACCGGAGGAGATGAGGGAGTCGCTGCAGTCCAGGAGGGCATTAGGGGCGAAGGAGAGGAAGCTGTAGCATAGCTTAACTTATATTTGGACTTTTGTATGTAAAAACCATGTAACAAACCACTCTGATATATATATTTTCTTTCGGTTGTTGCTTTTCATATGTGTGTGACTGTCACTTTTTTGCCCTTTATATGTGCCCTTTGTCCTTTTGCCGACTCCATATTTGTGTTTCTTCATAGCTAGGGTGGCCAGACCCTTTTTGCAATTTTGAGTACTCGTTTATTCGCTTAATTTTATGCCTTAACTTATAATTCTTCTTTCGAAAATAATCATAAGTTTTGATCATAAGGTTTTGCGAGTGATGCGTAATCATGCATCCGCCTTTCTTTAACAGGCAACACATTTATGTGTTTTTGATTTTAACCCTAAGGTTTTTTGCGAGTGATGCATAATCAAGCATCCGCCTTTCTTTAACAGGCAACACATTTATGTGTTTTTGATTTTAACCCTAAGGTTTTTTGCGAGTGATGCATAATCATGCATCCGCCTTTCTTTAAGAGGCAACACATTTATGTGTTTTTGTAAAGAATCTGCATTTTGCTGTAACATACTGAGTGAATGTAATAACTTTTATTGATGACGAGAAAAAGTTTATTACATATGTACACCAATTGTGCGGGATCGAAGCCTCATTAAAACCTTTTATCAGAAAACCCAGTGGGAAAAACTCATAAAAGGAAAAAGAGTACTCGTCATTTCCTCGAACTACTCGGCCTTTCTATATAGGCGTAGATTCTCTAGATTCCAGGTGCGCGGGAGCTTCTTTCCACTCATTTCTTCTATTTCGAAAGTGGCCGGTCCCATCTTCTTGGATACTTTGTATGGCCCGATCCAGTTGACGCCTAGCTTGCCTTTGCCATATCTAGACTGTATTTTATCTGCTTTTTTCAAGACCAAGTCGTTTTCGTTGATCATTACTTTTCGCACTCTTCTGTCATGGTATTTCTTGATTCTATTGCGGTACATTGCCATTCGCATGTAAGCTTTTTCTCTTCGTTCCTCCACAGAATCCAAAGCATCTCTGATGTTGATAGGATTTTGTGTGTCGCAATAATAAATTGTCCGATCTGTGGGCGACTTGATTTCAACCGGTAGGACTGCTTCGGCTCCATAAACTAGCGAGAAAGGTGTTTCGCCTGTTGCCGCCTTTACAGAGGTTCTGTATGCCCACAACATATGGGGTATCTCATCCGCCCAACCTGTTTTTTTGTCACCTAGCCGCTTCTTGATGCCTTGAACCATGGCCCTGTTGGTAACCTCTGTCATACCATTTGATTGGGGATGGTTTACAGAAGAAAAATGATTCTTGATTCCCATGCTTTCGCAGTATGTTTTGAACTTGGCACAGTTGAACTGGGTGCCATTGTCGGTTATAAGCTTCTGCGGGATCCCAAATCGCATGATAATGTTCTCTCGTAAGAACTCGATCATTCGCTCAGGTGTTTGTGCGGTTACTGCCTCCGCTTCTACCCATTTGCTGAAGTGGTCTACTGCGACTATCAAATACTTCCTTTTCTTTGTTGTTTCTGGGAATGGACCCACTATATCAATTCCCCATGTTGCGAATGGCCACGCCGTCATTATAGTGATTTGTTCAGCTCCGGGAACATGCTTTTCATTCGTATGGATTTGACAGTTGTGACATTCCGCAACCATCTTCTGGGAATCTTCCACCACCTTGGGCCAGTAGTATCCCATCAGTTTGACCTTTCTTGCCAATGCCGCCGAAGCTTCGTGCGCGCCACAAATTCCTTCGTGTAGTTCTCGCAGCACATAGTCTCCTTCATTGCGACTAACGCATTTCAACCATGGACATGTGTACGATTTCTGATACAAAGTTCCATCCCGCATTGAATATCGTGCTGACTGCCCAATTATTTTTCTGGCTAAGCTCGTATCAACCGGCAAATCTCCCTGCTCCAGATATTAACGGATTGGCATCCGCCAATCTTCATCGTCTTCCAGTTCCTCGATGATCATAATCTGATCAACCTCGAATGCTGGTGCCGATTTTATTTCCAAGCTGCATGCTTTTTGACTCCATGGTTCTCTACTTGCCGCTGCTTTTGCCAATTCGTCAGCTTTTGCATTTTGGCCTCGTGGAACATGCACCATCTCCCAAACGACTCCCTTGTGCGTTAACTCTTGTGTCAATCGGCTGACCACCTGATGGTATTTTACTAGCTCCTTCTGTTTCACCAGATAATTTTTTGTGATCTGGTTTATCATGAGTTTGGAATCGCTGTAGATTACCACTCTTTCTGGGGTGAGTTCATTGAGCAACCTCAATCCACATATCATAGCCTCGTATTCTGCGGCATTATTGGTAGTTTTGAAAGTTAATTTTACTGCATAGTACAGGCAGATAACCTCCGGACCTTTGATGACGATTCCTAGCCCAGCTCCGTCTGCAGATAAGGCCCCATCTGTGTACATGCTCCACTCTTCTTTTTGTGCCTTTGGACATTCATCATCATCCCAAGTGAATTCGTTCACGAAGTCGGTGAGCACTTGGCTCTTTAACGCTGGTCTTCCTTCATAGCGGATATCGTATTCGCCCAGGCGAATTGCCCATTCCATCAACCGGCCGGATGCGTCAGGTTTCTGCAATACCTTTCGCATTGGGATGCCAGTTCTCACAATGACAGTATGCGCCTGAAAATATGGTTTCAATCTAGTCGCCATGGTTATCACCGCGAGGGCCATTTTGTCCAACTTCGAATACCGGAGTTCTGCGTCCTTCAAGACTTTGCTCACGTAGTATACTGGATACTATTGCCCTTCTTCTTCTCGCACCATCACAGTGCATATCGCCATGCTGGTGACGGATACATAAAGAAACAAATCTTCTCCGTCTTTCGGCCTGCTCATTAAGGGCGGATAACATAGTAATCGCTTTATCCCCTCAAATGCTTCTTGACAATCCGGCGTCCATTCAAAGGACTTGGATTTTTTGATGGCATTATAGAAAGGTAGACATCGCCTAGCTGAGCATGATATGGATCGCCCTAATGCCACCAACCGCCCGTTCAGTCTCTGTACTTCCCTTATGTTCCTTGGCGTCTTCATCTCCATTACTGCTTTAACCTTCTCCGGATTCGCCTCAACCCCTTTGCCGCTAACAATGAAACCCAGGAACTTTCCCGCTCTTGCTCCGAATGTGCATTTCTCTGGGTTCAATTTGAGGCCATATTTGATCAACACTTCTAGGATTTCTTTGATATCCCGCGGGTGGTCTTGCATTTTCTTGCTTTTGATGATCATGTCATCAACATAGATCGAGAAGTTCTCGCCGGATTTGTCTGAAAATATCTTGTTCATCATCCTCTGGTATGTTGCTCCCGCGTTTTTCAATCCAAAGGGCATCACCTTGAAGCAATAAGTCGCCTGGTGAGTTATGAATGATGTTTTGATTTCATCCGCCTTCTCCATGGGTATCTGATAGTAACTGGATTTCACGTCGGTGAATGATAAAGCTTCATATCCTGCAGTTCCATCTACCAATATATCAATGTTAGGAAGTGGATACATATCTTTCGGACATGCCTTGTTCAAGTCTTTGAAGTCGACGCACATTCTGTACGTTCCATTCGGCTTTTTGACTAGCACCACATTGGCTAGCCATTCCGGATAGGCGACTTCTCGAATCGCATCCGACCTTAGCAAGTCCGCCACTGCTTTTTCAATCGCCTTTTGCCGCTCAGGAGCATGTCCCCTCTTCTTTTGCCACACTGGGGTTGCCCCTTTGTCTACATTCAACCGATGGGTTGCTACGTCTGGGCTTATTCCTTTTAGCACTTCATTTGGGGCGGCAAATGCCGACTCACATTGGATCAATACCTCGGTAATGGCTTTCTTTGTTTCTTCTGAGAGTCCAGCCGCTATTCGCACGTTCTTGTCATTCGAGATGGCGAATAGTTCCGTTTCTCCCAATGCTTCCGCCAGCAGCTTCTCTTCGACTTTATCCTTCTCTTCCGATTTTGGTTCAAGTGATAATGTATAGGCCTGTTGAGATACAAGTTGATCACCTTCAATTATGACTCGCCCTTGGTGTGTTGGCAAATGTAACGTTAAATGCTTCATTGAGATGAGCGACTCCGTCTCCGACAGGAATGGCCGTCCCAGAATTATGTTGTAGGCCAGTGGGAGATCAACAATTGCGAATTCTAAATCACCTCGCCATTTTAGATTCTTATCGCCCATTTCTGCCTCCAACACCACCTGCCCACTTATTTGGGAGGATTGACCCCCAAAACCAGTTACATCCATGAAGGTGTGTTCCACCCGCTCGTCGTTGATTCCCAACTTATTGAATGCTGTCCGGGTAATGACGTTGCAAGAACTGCCTGTGTCGATAAGGACCCGCTTGATGTCCCATCCTTCAATGGCCATCGTGATCACCAGGGCATCCGCATGTGGCTCCGTGATTCTCGCAAATGAGTAATTGAGGGCATCCCCCCTATGTGTGTTGCTCTTTCGCCGTTCACGGCGAGTTCTTTTTGTTGGAGGCTCGTAGATTCCGCCTGCTATCACGTTTATCACCCCTTTCTTCTACTTCTTTTCTGTCCGTGTTTCTCCCTCATGCGGGAGCGTTGTTTTCTCATCAGCTGTTTCTTTTCTTACAAATTGACTCAGCTTGCCTCTCTCGATCAGTTTTTCTATTTCCTTCTTCAGTTCGTAGCAATCATCTGTGTCATGGCCATTCAACCTGTGGAACCTACAATACTTACTGGGATAGCGCCCCAAACTGGTTCGGCCTTTCACCTCGGGGAACCGCACATCCTTCTTCAAGGGGCTCTTTTCGATCCAAAGTAACACCTCTTGGCGAGTCGTGTTTAGTGGTGTGTGATATCCTCCACCTTGAAAGGGACGATCGCCTCTTCGAACAAAATTACTTTTGGACTGGGTCTGACGCCGACTGTCCGAAGTGGTTCTAGCGGCATCTCTTTCTCGTCGAGTTTGGGCCCTATGTTCCCTGTTGACATCATCCACTTCCATGAATTCCTTTGCTATCTTCATGAGCTCGGCTACAGTGCGTGGTTTGTTACGGATGATTTCTTCCCGCATGCTCCAATCTATGGTTCCATCCGCCATGATGTTGCGAATACTCACGATATCTGGGTTCTGCAATCGCACCAGTATATCGTTAAAGGCGACAACAAATTCCCTTAGGGAATTATAGTTTCTCTGTTTGATCTCCTTCAGCTGCCTATCTGTCACATCTGTCGCTTTACAGCCCACGAACTTCGCACAGAAATCTCGACTATATTGTTGCCAATTGTGAATAGATTCTGCCGGTAAAGATCGAAACCAATCAGATGCCGCACCGCCCAAAGTTATCGAGAATAACCTGCAAATTATGCTTTCGCTTGCCCCTGCAACATCCATTAACTCTCTGTAGTTCCTGACATGAGCCTCAGGGTCAGAATTTGGATCCCCATAGTATTTTGGTATGGCAGGTGCTTTGATTCTGTGATCTGGAATGAATTCCCGCAACGAAGGGGCAAAAGGTGAATCGCTCTGGACCTCTGCTCTCGGCCGAGGTGAGTACCCCATTCGCTCCATCATGCTCCGTAATTGATCTTCTAAGTCAATATCGGGTACTCGCCGGACCTCTTCCATCCGCTGCTGGTGAATTCTGGATGGCATCCACTCGCCCATCGGTGTTGAGACGGGTGCCTGTTGGTGGACCAATCGCCGTCCCGTTATAGGATCAAAGTTCCATGTGTGCTCACGCCCAGACATAGTTGTGTTAGGTGTCATCAATTCCGAACGTCTGTGAGGAAAAGGGTCCAGTTGTTGTAGCGGAAGAGTGCCTTGCATTCCTGGCAACGGTTGGGATGGTTGCCAGGTTGGATGTGTCGTCGTAATGAGATCTGGGTGCGAGTAGTTGCTCGGGTGACTGTGTGGATTCGTGCGACTACTCTGGCCCACTTGATTTGGCACCTGAGATGGCTGCGGAAGGACAGGTTCCTGAGGGGCAGGCGCCATGGAGGTATCGCGTTCGGCGAGGGCGGTTAATAAATTAATCATTCGATCGCCAGCCGCCTGGCTCATATTCGAAGCCAAGACCTGTCCTGCCATCTGCACGAAATCGCCATTGGACATCTCCATTTCATTTTGCACCTGCACTTCCAATAAGGGACCCAATTGTCCCGAGGGGCCTAACGAGCTAGGCACCACAGGCTGAGTACCTGCAGGCTGCGAATTTGCAATCCGTGAACCTCGTGAGTTCATGCTAGTGGATCTGGTCGTAACACCGGTCGTTCGTGATGGTTCTGACATGTTCTTCGTGTACCTTTAACCAAGTGTTGGTAAAAAAGGTCCACGTTCACCGCACCAATGATAACTTGCTGGATCCGCTTTGATATTCTTTGCCGGAGTTACCTGCAAAACAAAACCGGAGACAGGATCTCCGGGAAAACTCTCCGACGATCAAGTCAGTTTTTGTAAAAATGAGTCTATAATTTAGCAATAGCTTTGTGGGAAAAAAAATGTGAACGTACCTCCCCCCTTATTCTTAAGGCCTTTTATAGGTGTTTTTTGGGTAACCACCGAGGGCGGTTACTCCTTAGTGGGCCACGTTCTGAGGGCGGTTACCCCTTTTTAGGCCATGTCCCTTTCGTGGCTTTCATGGCAACGAACGTGGTTCTGAGTGGGAGTCCTGACGCTCCGTTTAGGAATTCGGGGCGGTTTACTCGCTGCGCCCGCTTCCTTCATTCGGGTCCCGTCCAATCTTAGCCCATGGGGCTTTAATATGGGCTGGGCTTGCGAAATGAATATAACCCGTTTTGGGCTTCGCGGGTTATCACTATGCAATTATTAGTAGAAATTATAAAATAAAAAAATTGAAAGCTAATAAGTAATGCATGCACCGGGGATAGAGATTCCCCGCGAGGATGAAAATCTTAGATAATCAAAACCTTGGAAACCTTAAAAAAAGTAAAGAAATTAAAAAGTTAAACGGGGACGGGGATTCCCCGCGGGGATGAGGAATTCTCGCGGGGCGGGGATGGTAGTCAAAATTTTCCCCATATGTTATTCGGGGCGGGACGGGGAATCCCCGATAGACTAGTGATCGGGGATGGTTAATGCAATCTCCGCCCCGCCCGCTCCGTTTACAGCCCTAGATATACTTGTAAAAAAAAAGAAATATTGAGTTCTTGTTTCTTAATGAGATAAACAAAAGAATCCCAAAAGGTATGGGATTTTTATTTATTTAGGGTTAGTCAAACTAGTTTGTCTGCCATAGTCCCATGTATGCATTATAATAAGAAAATCGTGAAACACACAAATACATTTTTGAACTTTTAATAATTATAAATGATTCTCGAGAATCATTTATATTCTTAAATTAAACTTTGTAAACACATTGACAGTGAAGTGCTTAATATATATAATAATTAAAAATTCAAGAAACTTAACTTAAAATCTTAAAAGTTGAGCCCCTTGTTTCAAAAAAAAAAAAAAAAATTGAGCCCTTACTAATATAACATCTTATATTATTATTTTTAAGAGATAATAAATAATTAATTTTAAATTTTTTTCTTAATAAATAATTTTAAAAAATTAGTAGCTTAAACATGATTTTCTTCTATAATAAAAAAAAACAAACATGAAATTAAGCATTAAACTTAATTAATAGTTTAAGAATAAATCGCAAATTATCCTAAAAGATAGAGATAAAACGTCTCTATCATATCTCATGGGTGAGAAGAGATCCTATGAGTTCATTGTACTTATAGGTGGTCAGATTCTGAATTTCTTTAATAGTTGTCTTTTTGGCTTGCCAACTTTTCGGAAGGCTTCTGACGATCTTCTTCACTTGTTCTTCTGAGAATGTGTTTCTCATATGTTTGAGCTCATTGATGACATTCATATCTGAAATGCCTTCACTTTCTAACATTTCGAACAACTCATACAACCTCATATTGTGATGATCTTGGACTCCTTAACTTTGCTGGTTCCTTCGTATGTAATCTCCGGCTGTTCTAGATCTCATGTGCAGCCTCGCATCCTAAGATCTTATTATATTGTGTAGAATCTAAGCACAATGAAGCATATTGATAGCCGAAGCGTTAGTAGGGATATGAGGACCTTTGATTATTGCTAACCATGTGCTCATGCTCTAAGCTTGGATAAAGTTCTTCATTCTATTTTTCCAGAATGTATAGTTTGAACCGAAGCAGAGGGGGTCTAGTAATAGACACACCTTCTGGAAGAATTTTTGTTGTCTACTTACCAGGCACGTTACGTGTGCTATTGACAACTATTAGGGGGATCTTTAGCTCAAGATAACTATATCTTAGAGATAGAACACTAACTGCGATACCACTTATTGGTCCTTATAAGGCGGATTTAGTTCTAAAGGGGGGTGAATAGAACTAAATGAGTAATTTAAAGCTTTAAAACTTTTCTTACTCAAGTTAATGCAACATAGATGGCAATTTCTCGGAATTAGAGGCAACTTCAATATACTAAGCTTTTCAGCACTTTAGTCTACTGAGGTTGATTCTGCTTCTGATTATCCTATAAGGGGTAGTTGATGGTGTGTCACGTGCTTAACGTACGCCAACGATAGATATTTTAGATTTCAAAGAACAAGGTCTTGGATGCCAAAGGTAGAACTGATTGGCCCTAAAAGGAAGTTTCTAACTTTGACTTTGTTGTGGGGAAATAAGAAAATTACCAAATCAAACCCACAGCTCAAGGTTAATGATAATACATCATAGAGGTCAGAAAAATCCATGCTCACAATGGTTTATGGAATTCCATCCTTTCCACTTGTTGAAAGCTTGGACCACACATCTCTTCGACCCTCACTAATATAGCATCCACATCGATTTGGTTGTTGTTAGGCATTTGGCCAAGATTTGGTGGTTGGTGGTTTGCATGAGATTGTGTCTTTGCATATGAAAAGTGCAACCTATATTCCATGGTTGTAAGGTCTCGCGGTACCTTCATCCCTTTTGAGAAGAATTTGGTACCTCTGAATTAAAAACATGGCTTGTTTAGGCCTCTCCATTCTCATTCTCTTCAACTTTGTCAGATGTGGCGAGCTTCTTTGGTTGAGGTGGGGTTATCATGCTTGATTCACATTACTGTTTCCTTCTACTTCCATCAAAATCTTGGATAAGTATGTCCACCTTATTCATCATCTACATGAACATCTCTTCAAGCATCTTGAAATCGTCACTGTAGGGAGATTCAATGGCTAGGGGGAAGTTTTGTCACCATAGGGAGATTCAATGTTTAGGGGGAAGTTTGTCTTTGTTAAAGGTAAATGCTAGCATGCTAGGAACTTTGTTGGTGAGTTCCATGTTGGAAAAATGTGAATTAAAATTCTCTTTGGATTCTAAACTAGAATTATTTTCGTATATTAATTCTAAACTTTTTTTTCTCTATTGGACTTAATGATTCTAATTAATAGAATTAATTTAAAATGTTTTTTTTATCTAAACTCTCCTATATGAAGTGGATATTCGTATCTTTTAATGAGAATATATACATATTCTCCGATACAGAACTTGATAGTCATTAGTTATCTGCCTACTTTCTATTCAACTTCTTGCAATTTTTCTTTTATTGTTTTTTGCTTTTTATTCTTTGGCTTCAAGTGATTTTCTCTACACACATGATTCGAGTTCAACTCATGTATCTATTATATCTTGGCAGGTGATTGCAAACAACGGTAAAATTTGTCTTAAGAGGATTGATTCAATCAAGCCTCATATTTCTCTGCTATTCAATTTTATATTTAATTACATCCCGTTTATTGTACTTTTTTTTATAATTTTATTCTTCAATTTAATAAAATTAGATTGCTAACATTTTAAAGGTTGAATTGAAATATAAACGCGTTCAGACTTCTAATCTTGTGTTAATTGACTTTTGATGATTGGAAATTAATTGAAACAAATAAACTAGCTAGTGTAGGAAATTATTTGGTTGCCTTTTCACTTCAAAATGGAGAGTTTTAGGTGTTTAGTTAGTGACATCCTGTTTGCCTTTTACACCTGAAAAGCAGTATTAGATGTTTAGTTAGTGACCTCCTGTTTGCCTTTTACACCTGAAAAGCAGTATTAGGTGTTTGGTTAGTGACCTCTTGTTCGCCTTTTACACCTAAAAATAACAGCAAACAGCATACAGTAGGTAAAATTTACGGGCTCTAAATAAGGATAAGGTTAAGAAGATATGAATTCAAATTTCAATTGAAAAAAACAATGACATATTAAAGCCGTATTAAATAGGTGCTGGAAAAAAAACAATTGGTATTGTTGACTGAAACTTGATAATTATAATTAATAAAGAGTTATAATTATAAGGATTAATTTTAAGAAACTGGGGTTATATGGCTCGGTTAGAATTTTTTCAATAAATTAAGGATGTTGTTAAACCCAGCCCCAATTTCCCACCTCTAGCCCTGTGAAAGGACGAAAGTACCCTTTGAGACTTTGAGGTGGGAAAATGGGAGGAAAAACCTCTCCCGGCACGCTGGCGTGAGGTAATCACGCCTCACCCTGTGGTAAGGCGTGATTACCACACGCCCGCATGAATAAATCACCAAAAAAAATGTTGATAATTGTGGTTAACTCGAATTATCCGTTTAGAAATAAAATTACGGCATTTTAACTCGTATTACCCTTTAACAAATAAAATTTAAAAACATAAACATTAAAATAAAAATTAATAAACATAAAAATTAATAAACATAAAAGAGTAAATATAATATCAAAAGTGTTGTATTACTGAGGAATTCAGGAGGAATGTGGCTGTTTGGAATAAAAATACTTTTGGTCATATTATCAGGAGGAAGAACAAACTCTTGAGGAGAATGGAAGGTGTTCAGCGTTGCTTGGAGGTTCGTTTTGATCATAGCCTGAATGGTCACCTAAGAGCTCTTCAGAACGAGTTGGAAGCTGTGCTTAGACATGAAGAGCTTCTGTGGTTCCAGAAATCTAGGAAGGCTTGGATTCAAGACGGGGACCGGAATACCAGGTTTTTCCACCTCTCAACGATCATTAGGAGACAGCGAAATAGGATCGAGGCTATTAAAGATGCCAGTGGTGAGTGGATTTTTGAGGAGGAGGACATTCGGCGCCTTGCCCTTGATTTCTACAAGGACCTGTTCAGAGAGGAAGCTGTGGACCTAGAGAGTGCCCACTCTGGCATTTCCTTTCCTCGTTTGGGGGAGGATGCTATTAATAATGCTTTCCATCCCATTGAGCTTAAAGAGATTGATCTGGCCTTCTCCAGCATCGGTTCCACTAAGGCTCCTGGTATTGATGGTATCCCCGCTAGTTTCTATCATAAACACTGGGACACTGTTAAAGAGGGTATATACAGCTTTGTGTTAGGTGTCTTTGGTGGTTCGAACGATATCAGTTTGGTTAATAAAACCCTCCTTGTCTTGATTCCTAAGGTTGCCAAGCCTTCTTCCTTTCTCCAGATGAGACCCATCAGTCTTTGTAATGTCTTGTATAAAGCTATTACTAAGATTGTGGCTAATAGAATCCGGAAGATCCTTCCGGATATTATCAGCCAAAATCAAGGGAGCTTTGTTCCTGGAAGACAATTGATGGATAACGTTGTTATTGCCCAGGAGGTTGTCCATTCTATGAAGATTAAGAAAGGCAAGAAAGGGATCGTGGCTCTCAAGCTGGATCTGGAGAAAGCCTATGATAGGTTGAACTGGAGCTTTCTTCTGGATAGTTTAGCCAAAGCTGGTATCCCGGAGAACTGGAGGAATTTGATTGGAAAGTGTATCTCCTCTCCTGTTTTCCAGGTTATGATCAATTGGAAAGTGTATCTCCTTCCTTTTTGTTATTGCCATGGAAAGATTGTCTCACCTGATCCAAGAGGCGGTGAGCAAAGGGACTCTCCACCCTGTTTCCATCAACAGACATTGCCCCCCTGTTACCCATTTACTCTTTGCTGATGATGTCATGCTTTTTGTGGAGGGTAATGAGGAACAAATTAAGGCTGTGATGGATATCCTCGACTGCTTTTGTGAGGCTTCTGGCCAGAAGATTAACATCCATAAATCCCGTATGCTTTGTTCCAAGAATATGGATAATAGCTTGTGTAGAAGACTGAGTGAGATGTCTGGCATTCCCCTGACTCAATCGTTTGGGAAATACCTTGGGGTCCCTCTTCATAGTGACAGGGTGTCCAAAGCCTCTTTTAAAGACATTTTGGACAAATCTAACGGTTTGTGTGCTAGCTGGAAAGCTAATTCTCTTTCACTTGCAGGTCGCCTTACTTTAATCCAGTCTATCAACTGCGCTGCTCCAAATCACATCATGCAAGCCTATAAGCTCCCTGAGCCGGTCCTCAACGACCTTGATAAAATTAATCGGCGTTTTCTGTGGGGAGAGTCTGGGGATGGGAGGAAGATTCACCTGGTCCCTTGGAAGGAAGCCTGCCAGCTTAAGAGCAGGGGGGGTCTTGGTATAAGGCAAGCTAAGGACAATAATAAAGTCCTGTTAATGAAGCTTCTTTGGAGAATGTGGCAATCCCCCTCCTCCCTTTGGGTTCATCTTCTGTGCGGAAAGTATAGGAAAGATAGAATCTTTGGTGGCCCGAAGGAGAGGGTTGTCAGCTGTTCCTTCCTCTGGAAAGGGCTTAGTGCTGTTTTTGCTGAGTTCTGTACGGGGATTAGCTTGGAGGTGGGTAATGGGAGATCCATTAGTTTCTGGTATGACACCTGGATTGGTGACAAACCGTTGATTGAGGTGTGCATCGCCCCTCCGCCGAATGATCTCCTCTCCTGGAGAATTGCTGATGTGGTGGACTCGGAGGGAGACTGGATCTGGTCTAAGTTCGACTCCTTTCTTAGCCTGGAGACCCTCCTTAATATTAGAGGTGTGAAGATTAGTAATCAGGAGGAGGATAAGGACAGACACTGCTGGGCCTTGACTAATAATGGTTCTTATTCTTGCAAATCGGCCTATGAAGCTTTTACCCCTAATAGGGCTGATCCTCCTTTGGAAATTTGGAAGTCCATTTGGGCCCTCAAAGTCCCCTACCGCATTAGGAGTTTCCTATGGCTGGGAGTCAAAGACAGGCTCCTCACGAATGCAGATAGACACAGAAGGCACTTGGCTGTATCTGGTGCCTGTAGCAGATGCAGCGGCCATGTGGAAACCTTGTGCCATGCTTTGAGGGATTGCCCGAATAGTAGAAAGGTTTGGGAAGGGGTCCTTCCTCACCACATCCTTCCTTCCTTTATGGGGTTCTCTGATATTGATTGGTTCTCTGAAGGCGTTAATGGGAATTTGTTGGCCAGTATGGAGCACGGGGCTATTCTCTTCGCTATTATTTGTCACCAAATGTGGAAATGGAGGAATGAAGAGTTATTTGCTGAGAATACTGTCTTTATTCCTGACCTCCGGTTTTACTTCTCGAAAAAACTCTCTGTTATTACAAAGAGTTTTGAAGGAGAGCCCCTGGTTCACCCCTCCCCGGTTAAAGAGGTCCAGTTAGTTGGTTGGAGGAAGCCCAGGGAAGGGGTTGTCAAGTTGAATACGGATGGCTCCTGCCTTAGTAATGGCAGAATTGCTGCTGGTGGAGTTCTTCGGGATGCTGGTGGCGCCTGGCTGGCTGGGTTTACCCATAACTTAGGTACGGGCTCCTCCTTTACTGCAGAGCTCTGGGGGATCTTGTCTGGCATTAAACTCGCCATTCGCATGGGTGTTAAAAGACTTTCGGTGGAGTCTGACAATTTGGAGGCTATCAACAGGATTTCGGATAGACAGGCTGTTTGTCTTAAGAGTCAGAATCTCATTAAAGCCATCTTGAGGCTTCGTCCTGCCTTCGATTCTCTTACCTTCTCCCATATTTATAGGGAGCAAAACCGCGTGGCGGATCGCTTGGCAGCTGCTGGGCATGGGGGGATGTTAGGTGTTTCTACCCTTTCCGTTCCTCCTTCTTTTCTGTTACCTTCTCTTCTTGAGGATAGGATTGGGGTCAGTCTTCCTAGACTGATCCCGGGTTAGGTTTTTGTTTGTTTGTTTTTTTTCTTCCCTTCTTACCAAAAAAAAAAAAGTGTTAAAATGTATGAAGTTCTACAAAAATAATTTAGCTCGCCCGACGCCACGCCTCCATAAACTCATCCATCTCCCTTTTAATGCGTGGAGCATCCTCGTCAGATCGGTGGGTAGCCGCTAGTTGGGTGACACGCCACAACCAGCTAACCCACTGCAAAAAAAAAAATAATAAATAAATATTAAAAAATAAACACATATAAACTAATACTAAATAATAATATTAAATAATAATAAACTTACAAATTCGCTGTTGGCGCGAGCATGCTGTACCGGTCCAGCCTGTGGTGCATGAAGGAGATGAGGATGCGAATATCGCATATACCAGTCCATATAAGCAGGATCACAGGCAGTGGGATCGTATCCAACTGGTCGGCATCTCCTCCGATCAATGCCCCGAGCCGATGAAAATCTCCGCCAGGTATCCTCAACCGTGACAGAGAAAAGCGTGAGCTTATACGATAAAGATCTCCATGGTCGTACTGCTTTATCAGGTCTAATACGCTCAGCTGGGATAGTCTGAGTATATCCGACCTGCCGCAGTGCTCGATCGGGCATATACGGCTCGACGATGTCTCTACACCGTATCCAACCGGCGTAGGACACTCGAAGCCGATCATCATCGGGGACAGGACCATAAGGCAACCACGTCACCTGAAAAAAATAATACTCAATAATAAATAATAATATACTATAGATAATACTTAAATTAATTCTAAAATTTTATAAAATACCTCTGCTGCCGTCATACGGTCCAGCTGCCCGCGTATGGTATCTAGTCGGGCGGTCGTCTTGCCTAGTACCCCGACCTCCCATCTCAGTGCACGGGCATGGTCAGCTGGGATCACGTGAGCTAGTCTATGCGGCTGGAACACCGGAAAATACTCGTATATCCACGCCCAGTAGGGTCAAACATCCGCATATACCATAATAGTCTCCTCTGCTCGCTATCCCCAGCTGCCGGTACAACGTGGCAAGTGTAGCAGACCCCCATGAAAATCGAGCTGCCCCTCTGACACCGCCGTAAACCTCAGCAAGATGGGCCGGCCTAATCCTATCTCCACTCTTGTCAACAAACAAAGTGGATCCAAGCATAAGCCACATCCACGCTGTGGCTCGAGTAGCGTCATCCCTACATTGGATGACAAGCCTGTGTACAGCCTGAACAAATACACCTCCACCACTCCATAAATGTCGGCCCGACAATAGAAGTTGCTCCCGATCCACCCCAAACATCATCATGCACATGGCATGAAGCCCGTCAGTAGTGGGAGACTCGGACACCATCGGACCGTCGATCGGGATCCGAAGAATCTGCCATACATCATGCAGCTGGATAGTCATCTCCCCGAACGACATGTGGAAGGAGTTCGTATCGGGCTGCCACCGCTCCACGAACGCAGTCAACAGCGGAGTGTCGAGGTTCTTAAACATGATATGTGGAAGGTGAGACAAACCAGTCTTCTCGATCATCTCCTTCAGCTGTGAAAGGACACATATACAATTTATACAATTACTGAATGTTTTTTATGTTTATAGTTAAAAATACAAATTACAATAAATGTTGACAAACTATATTATTCTTACCTCGGGTGACGCACCAGAAAACCACTGACACAAATCTCGGCATGCTGTTGATTTGTTGTAGCATGTCAGAAACGACCGAATCTCTCCTCCCAGCATCCGTGAGGCAACATGTCCTAGAAAACTAGGAATCACGGAACCATCAACCACTACAAGAAAATTGCTTTTTGGCAACAAGTTTTGGCAACAATAGAAAATGTTGTTGCAAAACATATACTTTAGCAACGATTTTTTTATGCTGTTACCAAAGATTGTTGCCATAAATTTCTTATTTTTGAGGAAAAAAATATTGACTTTGGTAACAATTGACTCGTTGCTGTAAATGAAAGATTTTATAGCAACCACCGTATGTTGTTGCTGTAAATAAAATCATTTACTGCAACGTCTGCATGTGGTTGCTGTAAATGAAAGCATTTTCGGTAATGACTGCATGTCGTTGTTGTAAATTAAGAAATTTATAGTAACGACTACGTGTTATTGCTGTAAATGAAAGCTTTTATAACAACAACCACATGTTGTTGTTGGAAATAAAAGCATTTGCAGCAACAACTGTATGTGGTTGTTGTACATGAAAACATTTATTGCAACGATTGCATGTTGTTGGTATAAATGAAAGCATTTATAGCAACAACAGAAAGTTGTTGCATGAAAATGAAATATTTTCGCTACAAAAGAGGTCGTTGCGAATTTTGTTTTATTAAACCAATTAAAAAAATACTATATACATGTAGCTACAAGTATAGTTGTTGCTCAAAATTAATTTTCATAATGGACATTCAAATCGTAGCCATAGAGTATCACGATTAATTTTGGCAACCATTTGTTTGTTGCTGTAAATGGAACAATTTATAGCAACAAAATATTTGTTGTTGCCAAAATATATATTAAATATTTAAAATATATTTAATACTATATTTTTATTTTATATTTAAACTAATATTATTAAAACACTTTTTATTATATTTTTAATATTAATAAATTTTAACTAATATTTAAAATTTAAATATATAAAATAAATTTTAAAAATTTCATAAAAGAATAAACTTTAACAATTAGTAAATTGTATAATTTAAAAATTAATTGCAAAATATATAACATATTATTTTATTTATAAATATTAATAATAATGATTATTCATTTAAAAAAAATTAATAACGATTATTTAGTGAAAAAATTATGTTTAATATTGTGAAATGATAATTTTGTAAAAAGTTATAAGTTTTTGCAACAACATTTGTTATTGAAAAAAAAATTTCATTTCCCTCCAACTATTTGGAATCAAAATAATTCCCACCAAATACAAAACAATTCCCTCCAAATATACAATGATATAAATAATAAGAAAAATAACCATTAAGTTAAAAAAGTTAAAACTTTTCAGCTGCTGCTCCTCTCAATTGCACTCTGCCGCTCTCTCTCTCTCTCTCTCTGAAGATCGATTCGTTGCCCTCTCTCCGCTTCTCTCGCCGTCAATGGAGATCTGAACTCTCTCAACGATGCTAATTATCTCTTTGCATCAATCATCAACTTCTCTCGTCATCCCCTCCAACTCTAGGGCAGAGGCAATGGCGTATGTTTCTAAGCTCCTTCTCCCTTGTGGGTTTCGAGATATCATGCTCTTTTGTCCATTGTCGTTTTCATTTTCAAGAATAGCTGCAGATTTAGAGGATGATACACAGTTGTCAATAAAGGTACAATTTTAGTGAAATTCTCTGTTTGTAGTTATCTTCATCCGCTATAAATAAAAAAGGATGATTTTCAGACCCTTGATCTCTTATTTAGCTTCATGGTGTTGGGTTTAATTAAAAATCCTTCATTTTGGCTTCTTAATACATTGTTTCACACTTTTTACAGGTCCATAAAGACAAAATGTTTGCATAGATGTGATAGCTTTGATGCAGTTAAAAATGCAGAGAAAGAGGAGAACAATGGAGATTATGACTCCATCTTTAATGTAAAAACAAACATCTAGGTTATTATTATCACTTGTTTTTTATTTTTGTAAATTTTCCATTAGTGGTTTGAAGTGCTAGATGGTTTCCTGGGTCCAACTTGGAAAGCAGTTAGCTTGGCTTTTCTTGGTTCAGTTATACAATTTATATAGCTTGCATAATTTTTTTTTTTTTATCTATTTAACATTCAGATTATACTTAGCTTTTGTTTAATCCTCTGCTTTGCTTTCTTTTATGTGGTGATTACAGGTCGGAAGGTGTAACCCACTTCGGTCCAATGAATCAGTTTCTTTATTTCACATGAGCCACTAATATCCTCTGGAAAAAAATCTTCTGTCCCTGAAATGCTATCCCCTTTCCTGTCCCCCATTCAATTAATTACATGTGTCCAATTTTATCCTAATCAGCATTTAGATTAATTAATCTCTTAACTAGAGTTAAACTCTTATTCTAACAGATTTTAAAGATCCAGGTAATCAGTTCGACTCTCTCTCCTTTTTTTTGACAGTTCGACTTCTTCTCCGTAAAGAGCCAAGACTTTTAAGCAGAATTGGAATTCATGTCTTTTCTCTTTCAATTTCTTTCTCTTCCTCTTCCGATTACAAATTTTGGGAGCAGAAACAATTTTTACCTGGATCAAAGTTCGACTTTCTCTCCTTTTTTTTACAGTTCGACTTCTTCTTCCGTAAAGAGCCAAGACTTTTGAGCAGAATTAGAATTCAGGTCTTTTCTCTTCCAATTTCTTTCTCTTCCTCTTCCGATTGCAAATTTTGGGAGCAGAAACAATTTTTATTGTTTCAAAATTTAGAGTGATTGGAATTATTAAAACGATTTTGGTTTGGGCTAGAATTATAATTAATTAGAACGATTTCTATTTGAAATTGTTAAAACCATTGTAGTAGCTGAGGGCTGGCTTTGCAGATTGTTAATTTTGTTGTTCCCCCTGAACTTCAAGGAAAAAAGTTAACAGACTAAGAAAATGATTGCTCAGTTACAGACTGATGGTGCTATTTTATTTTCTTATTTGTTCATTGCATAAAATTATTGATTTTTTCTACCTGTTTTTTTTAACTGCTTGTATATATAAATATAAATATATGTGTGTTGTATTAGAAACAGTGAAAATATTTCAGTGAAGAATGGTGATGTGCAAAATTAATAAATTTGGATTAGTATCTTGGTAAATCCTCCTTCTCTTTGGTGTTCTTCATTTGCAACTGAAAATTTGAAAAACTACCATTCTTGGAAACTCTTTTTCGCCGAGCGAAGATTCCACCTTACCAACCTCGTATAAGCAAAAACATCCATACCAGTAGCAGTTTCTTGCCTTAGGAATAAAAATAAGTATGCATAGGCTCATGTACACCTCCATTTCTACTATTTTTTCCCCAATTGAAAATGTGAATGATTGACCTTATACATGTTTAATTAAGTAATTAAGTAGCATTTAAACCTCTATTAGCAAATACCCATAATAACTTTTATCTTTGTTTAGCAAAAGTTTGTAAGTGGTATGCTAAATTGAGTTAAATACAAATTTGTAGGCCATTGTTGCATGATGAACTCACTCCATAGTTACTTGTAATTTATGTGTTGCTTGTATGATTGTTCTAATTATAATTTATTTATTTTTTTTAATTAAAGGAGTGGGAAAAAATCCAGGGAAAAGCTTGAAAAATTTGAACAAGTATTACAAGAAGACAAATGAAGGAAAATCAGGAATATAATACGGCAGGGGATTTGTATTTGAACCTTCCATTGAAGAAGCTATATATCCAAATACTTAAAGTGTTGTGTCAAAATATGAAGAGCAACATGCTGTCACTTATTCAGAAGATTCTCTATTTGCAACAGTTTGGTTAGCACCATCAGCAAACAGGAAGGCAACAACAACAGCAAGGCATTTAGGACTTCAAACATCAAAAAGGAGACCCACCTGCATTTTAAACTTATATTCTAATTTTGGCTGTAAAACATATATTAATCTATTGATCTTTTATTCTGGAACAAGATTCGAAATTGAATAATATGGTTTCAGTGACATATTAATCTGCATATTATAACATGATTTATGCTTCTTTTTCGAAAGGATTATGCAATTACTCATTTCAACCTGCCTGAAGAGATATCAAGCACATGTCGATTATTATAAGGATGATATGCAAAAAAAAAAATTATTTTTGATATTAAATGTTACCCTTTGGTCTGCTTCAACAAGTGAGTTGAGTGAAGTTATATGGCATAATCATTAGACGTGGTGGTATAAAATCTGAAAATGTTTACTTGGTCTTGTATATTTCCTACCACAGTGGTGTTGTTGATGATTGGGAGCTATAGAGACCTACCTTTAAACAAAACTTATACTTGTTATCATGTTACTTCACCAAATAAACTAAAAACTCTTCTGCAGTTTGAATCTGGTTTAGATGTCAAGCTGCATATTTAAGCAAGTTAAGGCTCAATATTAAGTTAGATCTGTAATAATCTAGATACGAAATCAAAAGGTAATATATTTTCCTAGATGATTGGTATACATATAGACCAATCATTCTAAAATTACAAGCAAATCAGTATTGATGCACAAGAAACCCAGACCAGCGCATAAATTACAATTACTAAGTTTTACTCCATATTTTTTCCTAATATTGACCTGTTTAATCCAGAGGGCGAGCCTTGGCGCAACGGTAAAACGTTGTTGCCGTGTGACCAGAGGTCACGGGTTCGAGTCTTAGGAGCGGCCTCTTGCCAATTAAATTGGCAAGGGAAGGCCGCCCTTTTTTTTTTTTTTTATTGACCTGTTTAATCCAATGCTTCAGATACTGTCAATCAGATTCAAATTTGCCTGATAACAGCAATTATAAATAAGGCAGACGCTGAACATTGAAAAACATGTCTTCCATCCACAAAATGAATGGTGCATAGCTTCCTCTTCCTGAAACTAATGCTCATTCTAAAAAAGCAGCATTTTGAATGGCCAGAATCTGCTACTCATTCACAGTAAAGCAAAAATAATAACACAATTAATGCACATTTTATCAAAATTGGATATTTTATAGAGAAAGAAACACTGATAATAACAAAAATTGATAAATACATCTGAACTGTATACTTATCTGTGACATTAACTAAATTGTTCGTATGAGGAAATAGCATTAGAAAAATCTATTGCTTGTCAAACTAACAATCTAAACACCATCACTCTTGATAAATCAAGCCATAGAAATTTCACTTCAATTAAAAAAAATTGGAACAAAAAGTGCAGTTACTGTTGATAAATCAGACCATAACAAACTCTTATTGTTAAAAAAACAAAAATTCCTCTCCTTCCAAACACAATAAATATCATTCCTTCTTTACTCATGATCCATCTTGGTTTATGTTCAGCAAGTTATGTTCTTCAGTAGAAGTTGTGCCTGCAATCACAAAATTATATTTCACAAAATTTTATGAAATCAATATTTTTAACATGCTAGATATTTCTAACTCATAAATACATGGACAATACATACTTGCAGATGGAACTCTATTCAAATCTGATGTAAGAGGTGGTTGATAAGTCATCATAGAGCCTTGATGATAAGATGCACCAACATTCGAGCCTCCTAAAATCTATACAACATGGCACAAGAAAAAACATATAGCAAAATAAGTAATAAGAATTAATCAAGCAGGCCTTAAACTAATTAAATAACAAACACTTGAAAGAACCTGTTGATATTGATAGGGTGGCGTGAACTGCATGGTTGGACACAAAATAGGCGATGTAAATTGCATCCGTGGAGGAAACGCAACAGAATTGAATTGTGGGTGAAAAGGTAAATCATGTGGAATTTGAACTCCATTCAACAATGCATATTGAGGTATCTGTTACATATTGAAAAAAGAAGATAGAAGTTTAAACAAGTTAATTAATCAAATTATCAAAACATAAATAAAAAAGGCTTCAGACCTATTTCCAAACAGTAGCAATAGTCGAAAAATGTGGTACCTGTTCATTCATTTGATTTTGTGAAGCAGGAATTCTTATGGAATCAACACATTGAGGGGTCACATTAAGTTGATCTATTTGTGGTTCTCTTTGGTGTCTTGGCGAAATATCTACATCTTTCTTAGATCTCTTTTTCCCGACAAGTTTCTCCAATGCATTCTTTGGTCTTATAGAATCCTCCTTACGAACAATTTTTTCTTTGGTCTTGATTCCTTTCACTATATGCTCACCAAACTCATCAATAACAACCTCATGTGTATTATTGTTGATCACTGAGATGTCTTCAGGAGGTTTTTGACGGGTCCTTAAAGATGTTTTTACATCAACTAATGTTTTCTGAACAGAATTTAAAGAAATTTCATAAGCCTCATCAGATTCGACAGTAATTGTTGCTAATTCAATGTGTAACCGGGCCAAGTCTCTATAACGCCTTGCTATTTTTCCCTTTAGATCATCATCATCATTTGAATTTGGACAAGACACCTTTGGTATTTGATCTCTAATATCCTTTCTCCATCTCTTTAAAATGTATTGCCTAGGAATGGTCTTCACATCATTAGTTGAAAGAACTTTTAAAGCATGTGAACACAAAATTCCAGCAAATTCAAATTTCTTGCAACTACATGTGATAGTACTATCAAGTGAATTAAATTTCACAGTATGATGGAAATTCTTTCCATGAGCATTCACTTCATATACCCGCATAGATCCAATGTCGCTGAATAACTTAGAGGTGCAATCATGAGCTTTACATAACTCAACTTGGAACCATTTAAAGACTGCTGGCGTGTATACCTTTGATGCATCCTTTAATATCTTTACAGGAAATGATAATGCAGGGGTAGTATGACTTGCTTTAAAATCAGCTATTAGCTCTTTGTAACGACGATCATCAACTAATCGTCGAAAATGACGAAAAAATCGCAGCAAATCATACTTGTAGCTCACATACCTTTTGATAGAATTATTCATGCTTTCACTGCGTTGGGTAGTAGTTATATCTGCACTGAATGTTTCACGCCCGTAGACTAAAGCCCATTTCTCCTTCATAGAAAATAACCGGCTCAACCATGAGTTAGCTTGGAGTTTGTACTTTTCAAGCATATTCTGCCAAGCTATTAGAAAGTCTTCCACATCTTCATAATCATATATTAGACTACTGAAGTCTTTAGCAAAATCCTTAAAATTCTCAAAGACACATTTAAGATGCTTAGCAGCATTCTGATATATGTGTCAAATACATAGCCGATGATGTGATTCTGGCCATTGAGTGGCTAAAGCTTTAGCCATTGCAGGATCTTGGTCGGTCAATATGCTTTTTGGTTTCTTTCCTAACATTGTATTTACAAAAGTCTCAAACAACCACATAAAAGTTTCTGCAGTCTCGTCATATAACAATGCAGCTCCAAAAATAAGTGTTTGCTTGTGATTATTAACACCAACAAACATTGCAAATGGTCTTCCTTCTTTGTTTTTTCGATAAGTGGTGTCAAAACATACAACATCACCAAAGTAATCATAGTCTACCTTCATCTTTGCATCAGCCCAGAAAATATTGGTTATCAAATCATCTACGTCAACTTGTATAGCATAGGTAAAACTAGGAACATTTGATTGCATTTTTTGCAGATATTCTAATACACCACCTGTATCCCCTGACTTCATCTCCCTTGTTCTCTTTGAACGTAAATAGTTCCTATAATCTTCTGCAATAAATCCAA